>NW_021700239.1:0-6630 GCF_005190385.1 Monodon monoceros
TCGACCTGATATCTACCCAGGTCACTCTCAGAGGACGGGGCCCAGGAATGTGTGTTTTTATGGGCTGTCTGGACTGAACTGGATGCACAGCCAGGTTGAGGAAGCACTTGTTGATTAGGGAGGGCAGAAGATCTGGGTATAAAAGCCCACTCCTTATTCACCATCACAGGCGCCCCAGAGTTCCCACGGTTGATCAAGTGGGATATTAACAGGGCCTTTCCCTCAGCATGTGCAGAGAACTGAGTGAGAAGACAGATCTGAAAGCCCCTGATCCCCTGCCTCCCGCTAACAAACCAGAGCCTGCTCGGTAGATGGAAGGTCATCAGAGGACGATGGAGGGTAAGCATTTCAGACCAGTGAGTCAAAACAGCCAACATCAAAGATCATACACGGTGTGTCTGGGAGAGCAATGCAGTGGATTCCCCCCGAGAACACAGAGAAATGGCGAGCACTCACTGGATGTCGTTCACTTAACATTACCACCCTGAACACGGACGCGGCCAAGCCATGCAGTTTGATGAGCCACTGAGTACGTACACCCGTATTAGTCTCCCCATCATACATGACCACACGCCACATGGCTGAGACCAACAGAAAAGTATCTTCTCTCAGTTCTGGAGACCAGACGTCTCAGATCAAGGTGTGGGCAGGGCTGGTTCCTTCCAGAGGCTCCAGGGGAGAATCTGTTCCAGGTTTCTCTCCAGAATCTGGGGGCTGCTGGCCTTCCTTGATGGTCCTTGGCTTGTAGACACGTCTCTCCAATCTCTGCTCCATTGTCACATGGGTTCTCCTCTCAGTGTCTCTCTCTCTGTGTCTTCTCTTCTTATAAGGACACGGGTTATACCTGATTAAAGACCCACCCTCAGAAGCAACCTAAATGTCCATCAACAGAGGAATGGATGAAGATGTGGTGCATATATACAATGGAAAACTACTCAGCCCTTAAAAAGAGTGAAATAATGCCATTTGCAGCCACATGGATGGACCTTGAGGGTATTATGCTAAGTGAAATAAGTCAGAGAGAGAAAGACAAATGCTGTATGATCTCACTTATATGTGGAATCTAAAAAATACAACCAAGTAGTGAATACTGTATAACAAAACAGAAGCAGGCTCACAGATAGAGAACAAACGAGTGGCTTCCAGTGGGGGGGAGGGGCAAGATAGGGGTAGGTTATTAAGAGGTACAGACTACTATGTATAAATAAGCTACAGGAACATATTGCCCCAAATGGCATTATTTCATTCTTTTTCATGGCTGAGCCGTATTCCATTGTATATATGTACCACTTCTTGTTTATCCATTCCTCTGTTGATGGACGTTTAGGTGGCTTCGATGTCTTGGCTATTGTAAATAGTGCTGCTATGAACTTTGGGGTGCATGAATCTTTTCGAATTAATTTTGTCTGGATATGTGCCCAGGCGTGGGATTGCTGGGTCATATGGTAGCTCTATTTTTAGTTTAAGGAACCTCCATACTGTTCTCCATAGTGGCTGCACCAACTTACATTCCCACCGACAGTGCAGGAGGGTTCCCGTTTCTCCACACCCTGCCCAACATTTGTTATCTGTGTTCTTTTTAATGACGGCCTTCTGACCGCTGTGAGGTGATGTCTCACTGTGCTTTTGATCTGCATTTCCCTGATGACTAGCAACGCTGCACACCTTTTCCTGTACCTGTTGGCTGGCTTGGAGAACCAATTCTAAAGCTTTTTCCTAGGGCCAGTTTAGCAATAAGCCAGGATACTCTGCTCCACGTGGCATCTTCTAACCAAGAAGCCAAAAATGGTGTTCCACGAGAAGAGCAGCTGGCTCAGCTCACAACTTAGTATCCGCACAAGCACTCTGCCTCACAGGAACTATATTTTATTAATGTAGCAGAAGTGCTTTATTGCAAAAAATTATTTAATGCTATAGCTTTTTAAAAATTAATTATTTAATCCATTGGCTTTTAAAAAGTGTTTTAATTTTTAAATTTAGTGTATTTTTTGCTATCCTTTCTGGTTTTCTTTATTGAGATATAATTCACATATGGTAAAATTCACCCTTCTAAGCATACAATTCAGTAGTTTTGGGTGTATTTATGAGTAGCCCCCGCTCGCTGCAACTAGAGAAAGCCCGCACGCAGCAACGAAGACCCAATGCAGCCAAACATAAATAAATTTATTTTTAAAAAAGCTGGATGGAAACAGGGAAATGGAGCTTTGACATATATTTTTCGAAGGAGAATATATTCAGAAATGACTACCATACATAAAAGAATACTAAGGAGGATAAAAACCATGAACAATCCACTGACGATTAGTTTTCAATCATGAGATGTAGGGATCTCACAAAAAAGGATGACCCTAATAAAGAATGGAACGTGGTGAGTTTGGCTTTGCCGCTCCGGGAGCACGGACTACTCTCATTGTCCTCTGTGATGATCCTCTTTCCCCATAATCTATGCATAACCCATGAATGACCAAATCAGGCGAAGACAGAAGCACAGACCCATGAAAAGCAAATCAAGTCAGATGAACAGGATGGCCTGTCATAGAAACACCCAATTCGTAGGAAAAACTAAGGTATCAGGAGTCATTTCATTGGGATTTTGGTGACGCCTTTAATACCGGCTCTAAAATTGAGGTCCATGATAAATTCAGGTTCACTGGGGAAAGCACATGAGGACCAGTGCACCCCCAATGGAGAAGTGGACATAGTCACAGGGAAAAGAGGGGTCTACATACATACGCGGGGTGCGGTTGTATCTAGTTGTGTTAAATTGTCCCTTTATGTGCTATAGGCTGAACTGTCCCCTCCAAATTCACGTGTTGAAGTCCTAGCGCCCAGGACCTCAGAATGTGACAGTATTTGGAGATGAGGTCTTCAAAGAGCGGATGAAGGTAAATGAGGTCATTAGGGTGGGTCCTGATCCCAAAGGACAGGTTTCCTTATAAGAACAGATCAGGGCACAGACACGCAGAGAGGGATGACCCTGTGATGACACAGGGAGGAGAGGCCGGCTACAAGCCCAAGAGAGAGACCTCGGGAGCGACCAGCCCTGCTGAGCCTTGGATCTCAGATTCCAGCCTCGAGGACTGGGAGAGACACATGCCTGCTGTTTATAAGCGCCCCCAGTCTGGGGCATTTTACGGCAGCCCGAGCAAACAGATACATCACGATTTTACAAACGCCTTTAAAAATTATAGCAGTCAGCACACCTGCAGGTCCCATGTAGCAATTTGTGGAATACACCAGCAAACTCCATTTTAGGGTCAATAAAAAACAAAGTGCGATTTAACTGTGAAAAATTGAGTTATGGGATAAAGTTTTAAAGCCCCGTGAAGACACGATAGAATACATTTGCACAGGTACATGCCCTGCAAGCAATCCCATGCTAAGGTCACATTTTTGTGATTTGTATTTGAATCAAAAAGCATTCGTATCCATTGGCCCCAAAATGTCCATACGAATGTTCACAGCTTGCAACATCACTAACCGAACACCACATGGCAAACTCAGTGGGAAAGGACGACGCAAAACCAGCCGTGACCTATAACCAGGAGGTGAGAATAAGCACGGTGGCATCCACAACCGGCTGTATACAATCACCACACTGATATCCAGAACCGACTGTATACAATACCCATGATGCCCCTTCCTGAAATTGTGGGAACTGCAGTTGAGATGGGCTGGGAGCTGGGACCCTTTGCTGCAGGGCTTGCACCTGGACACACCTCTCCTCCAGCAGCAAAATACAAAGAAACTATAAGGGACTAAAAATAACCGCACACAGCTGTGGGAAATTACAAACAATAAGATACAAAAAGACCAAACCCCAACTGCCATTTCTGAGGTGTTGGAGCAAAAGCAGGGTCCTGCGCATGATTCCTGCGCACGGCACCACCGAGGGGTGGGCAGACCCCCTAGGCCATCCCTCCGTCCCAACCCACCCAATTACTCCCACCCTCAGCGCATTAAGGAACCAGCTCAGGGAATGAGCAAAGCACCTGTTACTTGTTTTCACTCCCTCCCGCGGCAGGGCAAGTCCCAATACAGCCTCGCCTGAATTCCTCATCTGGCTTCTAATCAATTTCTATTGATTAGAGAGACCAAGGACCCAGGCGGGAACACACTGACCTGCTTCCCTGAGGGCACAGCTGAAGGTCAGGACCGTTGCCAGCTACCTCTGCAGCCGAGTTCTCATAAAATAAAGAATCACCATCATTCGTGAAGACTCTCGGCAGATGCTCATTTGGCTTGTGTACTGTGTGTTACTAACATGATGTGTAAACAACCGTTTACTCCTACGCGGAAACCACCGATGCCTGCGCAGCTGGCATTGTATTTACTTGCAAGACACAAACTTATGCACACAATTTCGGATGACTCATGAGACTTCGGAGTCCCTGTCATGAGCCCATGATGGCAGAATGAAATCATCTTCTTTTTTGAAACCTATTTTTCTCTTTTTTTCTTTTCTTTTTTTTTTGGCCGTGGCTTGCAGGATCTTAGTTCCCCGACCAGGGATCAAACCCCTGCCCCCTGCAGTGGAACCATGCAGTCCTAACCACTGGACGGCTGGAGAACTCCCCCCCTTAAACGTATTTCTTGAACAAGGAGCTCTGCAGGTGGAGAGCTGAGAACTGACCTTTGGCCAAGAGAAACCCACAACCCTTTTATACCCAGGGAAGAATAAAGAGTATCCTTATCGTGGGCATGAAGAACTCTGCAGAATGGTTCCTATCGACCTCAGTCAGCATCCTTGCTAACTCTGAGGGACGCTCCACGCCCAGTAAACGAAGCGGCCTTGTGTCTGCAGAGGGCACCGAACCCTGAAGAAGGGTTTGTTACGTGGCGTCTACAAGCCCTGCCTGGTGGGTTTTGATGACTTTTTTCCTTCCTAGTTCCTTCTGCTCAGTTATATCTCTTACACAACAAAACATAAGTGTGTTCCACTGTAACAAACCCTTCTGTGTCATATTATAGCTCCCTTAGCCTATGTCACATTAACTATGTAACTTATTCCCGTCTTGATTTTAAAATCTCGCTAAATAAAACTATCGCTTTTGTTGTCGTGCCAGGCAAAAAAGGAGTTATGTTTTGGTTAATAATTGGGCAAATAGGGGAAGGATTCAGCTGGCCACTCTGGGGAACATTATAATGGTGATTAACGCTTCTTCTGTAGCAGGGAAATGAACTCATGAGGCGTTTTTAAGCCAAATGCCATTTCGCCTCTGCTGACAAAGCGTACTGAACACAGGAGTGGCATTTACCTGAACGGAAATGAGAGGCAGCTAATCCACCCCTCGATGTTTTCACCCACGTAACACAAAAACAGAAGCCAGGGAAATCGAAGACGCAGCCATGGAAGGAGGAAGACCCTGATGTGAGGCAGGGGATACAACTGCAAGAAGAAACAAATCAAGGATGAAACGGACGGACTCCAGGGTACCGATAAAAAAAAAATAAAAGATGGGGGGTGGTGGGAGCTGACAAAAAGGAACAGAGACCAGTCTCTAAGAAGAAAAAACGGGAAAAAAATTAAGCTCTACTGATAGAGAAGTCCCCTTTTTCTTCATGGGATAAAAGATACCTTCTCTCTGGGAGCGTTGGCTGGGGAAGCAGCTAATGTTTCCCGAGTATGAGAACATGAATATTCAACTTATGGACGCTGTGACAGACCGGGGGATGGACCCCTCCCCCCCCCACGTCCCCTGCCTCTTGTTTCTAAGAAAAGCTTTAGCCTCCTAGGCCTTCCCGGATCTCCAGAGAGCAAATTTTATCAGAGAAGTGAGAAAATATACAAACAAAGGAACACAGTCACGCAAGACAGTAATAGTTTAGCCATTAAACAGAGTCAAGGACTTTCAGTGCCTCTCTAAGGGCTACAGATCAGATTCTGAGTCACGTCCTTTGCGTTGCTTTGCAGAGACTGAAAGCCTCACCAGGTGCGAGAAGTTACCTGCACGCCGCCCACCAGCACGGAGACCCCAGGTGGCTGCAATCAGAAGGCTGACGACGCGGACGCCTGGTCCCCCACCAACCAAGCCGAAGAAGGTCCACGAGCTGATCTCGCACCCGAAACCCTCTCCCTCACCCTAGTTTAAAACCCTTTCCCTGAAGGCCCTCGGGGAGTTCACGTCTTCAGTGCGAGCCTCCCTTCTCTAGACTTGGCCGCACGTGGGGCGTCCTGCAGACAAACGCTGCTCTTTCCTTCACCACAACCCGGGGTCAGGAGCTGGGCTTCGCTGAGCAAGGGACTCGGGTTCGCTTTGGTAACAATTATGTGCAAGCACCGCCCCCGACGCGGCTAGCGAACAGGCTTGGGTAGCTGGGCATCCTCTGAATTTCCCCGTGTACCCCAGTGGGGCACAGACCCTGCCCTCAGGGGACTTACACAGGAAAAGCACGTGGACATAAAACACGAAACGCGGTAGAGTCTTCTCTGGGTGAAATGCATCTGCAGAGAAGGTCTGGGGTGACCAGATTTGGTCTCGGAGAAACTGAGTCATGGAGCATCGTCTATTAGTTATTTGCTGGGTAACACTGCCGGGGGGGCTGAGGCTCTGATGGGGAATTTCAAGCATGGAAGACAAGGGCAGTGCCTTGCTTCAAAGCCAGATTTTCACCAGATACTCAACCAGA
>NW_021700240.1:0-2550 GCF_005190385.1 Monodon monoceros
CCTAGGTAAGGAAAGAGTTTATTCAAAAAGACGATTGAATAGAAGAAAACTTTGATTTCAGAATCTTCAAGTATTTCAAAATCAAGTAGAAAAAGTATTTTTTAAGAGGAAAGGATGAGCAAGGCCAGCAGAAACGTAGTGGGACAGAAGCAGAGGGGTGAGCAGGAGGTAAAATAGGGGTATTTTAATAGAAAATGTTTGCCCTGCCAGCTGATTCTCAGAATAAGCTGTTACGGAATATGTTCTGACCTTAGTATATTAGTGATTCCCCGATGTTGAGGGGCAGGTCAAAGTTTAGCACACTGTGAGGAGGAGAGAAGGCTGATTAAAGTTTGGTCAAGCCAAGTCAGTAGATATGTAATGGACAATTGTAGGCCATCACATTACTAGAAAAAGACCCACAAGGATATTAATAATTTCTAAAAAATCATTAAATATCAAGTATGTTCAAATTTCCATTTTTCTCAGAAATGGCAAACTAAAAATGTTTTCAGTTTCACTGAAATAAAATCCAAATAAGGTTTGAACTTTGCAATTGGTTCAAATGTTTTTAATTGTTTTCTAAAACAGTTTTCCCCTTCAATCTTTATTTTTTTTTCAATTTATTATAAAACCAGATTGATTATCCCATATAGTCTCCTATAGTCTGAATTTCACTTCCTGAATCTATCCATGCAGTCTCATTCAACATGTTCCTCTACCCACAATATTTCCTAAGAAATCAATAGCAAAATGTATTAATTATACTTTAGTTTGTGTTTTATCGAGAACACTTTAAAATTACCAGTTGTTCCTTTATTATTATGGACATGCTTTCTGATTATTACTCTTTTGTGTGTTCACTAAATCATTCCATTTACCATGGGTTAATAATCCTCTTTAATATCCAGAAAGGAGGCCCTTTGTTAGAATATTCTCTAAATGATTTCTGAATGTTAATTCTTCAAATAAACTCTAAAAATCTAATAGAGAATGCAATATGTGTAATATGTATATACATATTATATGTAAGTAAATATGTAATATACATACACAGATATATACATATATAAACATAAATACCTTAATACATATATACATATATATATGAGATAACCTTATAATTTTCATTCACATTATTTATATTATTTACATATTATTTAAGGTCATATAGAAGTCATATTAGAACATCCATCTCCAATTGCTCAAGTCATTCTTCAAGTATTTCAAAGAATTTTACTGTTTTCTTCTTCAAAAAAGTCTTGCACATACCTGAGAAAAAAAGTTTTTAATCTGTATAATGAGGATAAGAATAGCAGTCAATAGGATTGTGGCAATTATCAAATGAGATAGTTAAATTCGTAAGTAAATGAAGCACTTTCTATAGTAGCCAGCACAAAATATTTATTAGATATTTTTATTTGACCAGTTAGTCTGCAGTATTTATTCCCAGAAAGGAAGTGGCCCTGTTTCTAATTCATTACCATTTGTATTGTCATACATTTTGTGCATGCTATCTTTAGAGGTTATGACTGTAAACAGTACTGACACACAACCTTTGTCATCTGAGTAATAGCATTTATTTTTATTTATCATCAGTATACTAGCTTTTTAAGCAAAATTTCAGCTATCCCCTAGAATTGGCTATAAACTACGTCTGGGGTTTCTACTTCTTCTTGAATAATTATTGGTAAACTGTCTTCTGTTAAATCATTTGTTATCCACCAAAGGTTTCTAGTAATTATTTTTCATACCTTTTTGTTAATAATTATTCTTCACTACAATCGTGTGTGCGTTCTGTCATGTCTTCCTATGCTCTTTTAGGCTTATTATTAGTGAAAATATACAATGATTATTTACTTTATACAAAATATGCAAAGGAACATAATTGAAAACAAACAGTTTCGGGGCTTGCCTTGTGGCGCAGTAGTTGAGAGTCCGTCTGTCGATGCAGGGGACACGGGGTCGTGCTCCGGTCCGGGAGGATCCCACATGCCGCGGAGTGGCTGGGCCCGTGAACCGTTGCCGCTGAGCCTACGCGTCCGGAGCCTGTGCTCCACAATGGGAGGGCCACAACGGTGAGAGGCTGGCATACAGCAAAAAAAACAAAACAAAACAAAAACAACAACGAACAGTATCATGATTTTGACCAGTCTCTAAAATGGGCAGGACTACAAATTAACCTCAGGCTCCCACTTAATATAAAATAATTACAATATTTCCACACTTTTGTTTTGAACCCTGAATTATGTTTTTAGGCGTTGTGTTCAATGTGCTCAGTACATCATTTTCCCTCACAATAACCCTATCTGATCATTCTTTATCATCTTGTTTGTGTAGACTGGGTAAATTTAAGAGTTTAGGTAGTTTACCCAGTTTCATATAACTAGTAAATTTTGAAGCTTAGATTATTTTTTGTCTGCCTGACTTTGTATCATATTAAAGCACCATATGCATTTTATCTTGTAGACATTCATGTTTCTGTTTAAAATTATTTGAACAGTTCCACTAAAAAATAAAGTAAGTAGCATATTTGCATAGCAAGCAAAATGCTTCATGATCTGGTCCTCC
>NW_021700241.1:0-1299 GCF_005190385.1 Monodon monoceros
ACCATAATTCAATATAATTAGTACAAGAAATTCTCATACCCATATTAAAATATAACTGTTTAAAATACAACATAAAATGTTATCCATTTCAAACTTCACAACTTTTAACTTTAGTTAAAAACTGGAAACATTTTAGTGCAGGATAATAGTTTTCTGACTTCTCTTGCAGACGGGGATTGTTGCCTGCCATTCCAGTAAAAAAGAATGTTGCCTACCATGCTCTTTCTTCTACAGGGATCAAGCCATCAGCCACTACAGCTGCTCCCTTCCATCCATAGTATGCCCTAAAAGGAATTCAGGATGGAGACAAACAGGAAGCGTTCTATACTTTGGATACTGGCCCTAGATAGTTAAGCTTCATATCTAAGGAATAGTTCCAATGAGTCCAGAATCTTGCATCTTCCTCTACATAGAAAAACACTAAAATTACTAACTTGAGATGTCTGTTCTTTGTGATTAGCAGTAATCTTTTGATCTTCAACTACATGTTTTTTTTCCCCCCTTCAAAATACTCCTGGCTCCTCCCTTAACTCTAAGGAACTGCTCCAAAGAGATACCTGAGAGGCCATCTCCCAGGCTATAGTATTCAGTAAGACATCCAAATAAAACTTAATATGCAACTTTTAGGTTGTGTTTTTTCTTCAGTTGACACTCTTCTTCTTGCTTTTTGACTACTACATTTGTACTTATGAGTTTAAAACACCCTTTTGTCCTGAGTGAAAAATTCTAGGTTGTTAGACACGTTTTATCAAATCTTAGATACCATCATTTTAAAATACACAATTATTTTATGTAGGGCTAAGATTATTGAAAAAAGGGACAAAAATGACAATTATCTATAACATGGTGTTTTCTTATGACTTATTTACAAAAGAACTCATTTATATTTAGACATAGATTTCTATAATATAATCAACTCATATATTTTTTCACTTATAGAATCCAACTGTTCCAAATAATTTTTCTCCTAAAGTTTTTAATGTCTGTTTTCCATTCCATATCCTCCTCTGTGCTGTCAGTACTGTTAGTGGTATGGCATTAAAAAAAATGTTTTATAATAGCTGAGATTTTTTCTCCCCAATACATTTATATCTGTCCCCCAATTTTTGAGATCCTGATTTTTTACCTCCTCTAAATGTGACAATGAAATGTTTGCAGGACAGTAGGCAAGACTCATGTTTTCTCTTCAAATAATCCTTAACTTATTGTTGATTAAAATTTCAAATGGCTGAGGGTGTCTAGTCACACTAATAAAAATAGTAAGGTTTCCCCCATATGCAGGCTGTGACACTGGTGTCA
>NW_021700242.1:0-1434 GCF_005190385.1 Monodon monoceros
GTGCTCCTAGGGTCCCTCATACAGAGGTTCCACACCCGGCACTTCAGACCAGATTTCCTAGTGCAGAATGGCTGGGTCGACACCTCAGCTCCTGGGGCACAGTGCACACTCCGTGATATAGAGCCTGAGCTGCAGCCAACCGGGCCCTCAAGAACTCCGCCTCCTCCCTCTGACTGACTCTGACAGGATCTCTACACAGCAGCCCAGCCCACAGCCCACGGGGTAGCACATGCTCTCACCTCTCCATTCTCTGATCAAAATATAAAGTTTCCTTTGCTTCTGAACCAAACTCAGTCTCGATCTGTTGGCTCCAATGACACTGGGCAGGGGGACACTTGTTGGGGTCCACTCTGGAGGATCAGTAACAGAAATTGAGAACATTGTAACTTCAATGAACAGATGTGTGAGCCAAACTGTAATTAACATAGAACAGTGTATAAGGCTCGGGTAAAATAAGATGTTTCTAACACTTCCATTTGATATTTCCATCACTTTATTATAAGCAAGTTCAGTGAAAAGGTTTGTCTTATTTGTCAGGTCAATATTAGAGAAACGAAGTGATTTCTTTCCAAGGGTGTACATCTAATAATCTTGGTTAAAGCTTCAATCTTGTTTTAACTGCTTTTCCATTGAAAATGATACCTCTCTTTCAGCTCCCCCATTTCTGAGAAGTATAAAGTCTTATAATTTATTATTACCAAAGGGGAAAGGTGAGAGGAGGGATAAATTAACAGTTTGGGATTAACACATACACACTGCTATGTATAAAATCGATCATCAACAAGGAACTGCTGTATAGCACAGGGAACTACACTCAATATTTTGCAATAACCTATAAGGGGAAATAATCTGAAAAAGAATAGATATTTTTATTGACATCATCTATCACTGACAGTTAAAATGGAACCTAAGGGAAGCCTGTGGTGAGTGCTTCTGACCCTGAAGACTTCAATCATCTAAAGTTTGGACTCTGCCTACTTCCCAAGGCCCTTAATGAACATATGTGTAGCCGTAGCTTAAAAAATTCCCCAGTTTGGGTTGCGGAGAGACACTGATTTTGAAAAAGCCCTGGTGTTCTCCTCACATGAATGGGACCCTTCCTACAGCTAAAGCATGCCTGTCACACCCAGAGGATGGTATACCGTCTGATCGGGAAGAGTTTGGAAAAGGCATCTCATCTCCTCATCTCCTGGTGCTCGGGTTCACCCCTCCAGCGTCTTTACTAACAGTCTCCCCACTTGGAGATGTCAGCACTGTCAACATCCTGTTGCATACAGTTTGGAATTTGTCCAGAGGATGAAGCTGAAGGAGGAGGAACAATGAGAGACAAGTCCTAAGTGTTCGGACAGGCACACGTCACTCTAATTTCCAATCAGGAAGACGAATAGACCAAAGACTAGGGTTGCCCATGGAAACAGAATAGGGCTTGAGGAA
>NW_021700243.1:0-1043 GCF_005190385.1 Monodon monoceros
ATATTAACAAATTGAAGAGGAAAACCATATGATCATCGCAATATATGCAGAGAAAGATTTCGACAAAATTCAACACCCATTTATGATAAAATCCCGGGAGAAAGTAGGCATTGAGGGAACATTGCTCAGCATAACAAAGGCCATATATGTCAAGCTCACAGCCAACATCGTCCTCAATGCTGAAGAACTGAAACCATTTCCACTAGGCTCAGGAGCGAGACAGGGTTTTGCACTCTCACCACTATTATTCAACATAGTTTTGGAAGTTGTAGCCACAGCAATCAGAGAAGAGAAAGAAATAGAAGTAATCCAAATCAGAAAAGAAGAAATAAAGCTGTCACTGTTTGCAGAAGACATCACACTATACATACAGAATCCTAAAGATGTTCCCAGAAATCAACGAGAGCTAAGCAATGAATTGGCTAAAATAACAGGATATAAAACTAATGCTCAGAAATGTCTGGCATTCTTATACACTAATGATGAAAAATTTGTAAGTCAAATTAAGAAAACACTCCCATTTACCATTGCAACAAAAAGAATAATAGAGGAATAAACCTACATAAGCAGACAAAAGACCTGTAGGGAGTATACTATAAGATGATGATGAAAGCAATGACAGATGATACAAATAGCTGTGGTAATATACCATGTCCTTGGATTGGAAGAATCAACATTGTGAAAGTGACTCTATGACACAAAGCAACTGACACGTTCAATGCACTCCCTATCAAAATCCCACTAAGCGTTTTAAACACAGCTAGAAGTAAAATTTTTCACAGTTTGTTTGGAAACACAAAAGACTCCGAACAGCAAAAGCAAGCTTGAGAATGAAAAATGGAGCTGGAGGAATCAGGCCCCGTGACTTCAGACTATTCTACAAAGCTACAGTAATGAAGAGAGAATGGTACTGGCACAAAAACTGAAATATTCACAATTGAAGCACGATAGAAGGCCCAGAGGTAAACCCACGCACATATGGTCAACTTACCTTTGATAATCGAGGCAAGAATATACAGTGGAGAAAAGGCAGCCTCTTCAAT
>NW_021700244.1:0-2413 GCF_005190385.1 Monodon monoceros
CTTTCGATGATGTGGCCCCACTGGTGTGAGGACACTCCTGCCTGCTTCCTATCCCCTTGGTGATGTGGGCCCTCTGGTGAGAGTCTGATCCTGGCTGGGTTCCTCACCCTTCTGTGAGGTGGGCCCTCTGCTGTGAGGTCACTCCTGCCTGGCTGGCACACCCCACCTGGGCAACATCGGCCCTCTTGTGGCAGTTGGAGCCTGATGGGAGCCTCCTCCCCTCGGTGATGGGGGCCCTCTGGCGTCAGGCCCTAACTGCTGGGTACCCACATTTTCTAATACGTGCTAAGTGGTGCGAGGACACTCCTGCGAGGGTCCCATCCCCATGGGCATGTGGGCCTTCTGCTTTACGGTCCCAACACCTGTGTTGTTCACCGTTTCATGATGTTGGCTCTCTGGTGTTAGTTCACACAGGCCTAGATCCCATAGACTCTGTGCTCTGAGCCGCCTGCTGGGAGGTTCCTACTGCTGGATTCCTTACCTTTTTTATTCTTTGGGTCCTGTGTTTTCATGTTCCTACTTCCTGACTCACTCCCAGCCCCTTTGTGATGTAGGTCCTCTGGTTTAAGGCCACATGTACCGGTTTCCTCACCTTTATTGATGTGGCCCCACTGGTGTGAGGACACTCCTGCCTGGTTCCCATCCGCTTGGTGATGGGGGCCCTCTGGTGAGAGTCTGATCCTGTCTGGATTCCTCACACTTCTGGGAGGTGGGCCCTCTGCTGTGAGGTCACTCCTGCCTGGCTGGCACACGTCACCTTGGCGATGTGGGCCTTCAGTTGGGAGTTGGTGCCTGCTGGGAGTCTCCTCCCCTCGGTAATGAGGGCCCTCTGGCGTCAGGCCCTAACTCATGTGCTCCCAAAATTTTCTGATGTGCACCCTGTCGTGCGAGTACACTCCAGCCAGGGTCCTATCCCCATGGGGATGTGGGCTTTCTGCTCTGAGGTCCCAACGGCTGGGTTGCTCACAGTGTCAGAATGTGGGCCCTCTGCTGTGAGTTCACTCCGGCATGGATCCCATAGCCTCGGTGCTCTGGGCCACCTTCTTGGAGCTTCCAACTGCGGGGTTCCTCACCTTTTTTATTCTATGGGCCCTCTGTTGTGAGTCTCCTCCTGCATGCCTCACTCCCAGCCCTTTTGTGATGTGTGTCCCCTTGTTTGAGGCCACATGTGCTGTGTTCCTCACCTTTCGCTGATGTGGCCCCACTGGTGTGAGGACACTTCTGCCTGGTTTCCATCCCCTTGGTGATGTGGGCGCTCTGGTTAGAGTCTGATCCTGTTTGGGTTCCTCACACTTCTGTGAGGTGGGCCCTCTGCTGTGAGGTAACTCCTGCCTGGCTTGCTCCCATTGCCTTGGTGACGTCGGCCCTCTGGTGGCATTTGGAGCCTGCTGGTAGCCTCCTCTCCTCCGTGATGTGGGCCCTCTGGCGTCAGGCCATAACTGCTGGGTTCCCACATTTTCTGATACGTGCTAAGTTGTGCGAGGACACTCCTGCAAGGTTCCCATCCCCATGGGGATGTGGGCCTTCTGCTCTGAGGTCCCACTGGCTGGGTTGCTCACAGTTTCATGATGTGGGCCCTCTGCTGTGAGATCACTGTGGCCTGGATCCCATAGACTCCGTGCTCTGGGCCACCTGCTGGGAGGTTCAAACTGCTGGATTCCTCACATTTTTTATTCTGTGGGCCCTGTGTTTTTCGGCTACTCCTGCCTGCCTCACTCGGAGCACCTTGGAAATGTGGGTCCTCTGGTTTAGGCCACATGTGCTGGGTTCCTCACCTTTCTATAATGTGGCCACACTGGTGTGAGGACACTCCTGCCTTGTTCCGATCCCCTTGGTGATGTGGGCCCTCTGATGAGAGTCTGATCCTGGCTGGGATCCTCACCTTTCTGTGAGGTAGGCCCTCTGCTGTGAGGTCACTCCTGCCTGGCTGGCACACGTCACCTTGGCGACATGGGCCCTCAGTTGGGAGTTGGTGCCTGCTGGGAGTCTCCTCCCCTCGGGAATGAGGGCCCTCTGGTGTCAGACCCTAACTCCTGGGCTCCCAAAATTTTCTGACGTGCGCCCTGTGGTGCGAGTACACTCCTGCCAGGTTCCCAACCCCATGGGAATGTGGGCTTTCTGCCCTGAGGTCCCAATGGTACGTTGCCTAGTTTCATGATGAGGGCCCTCTGGTGTGAGTTCACTCCGGCATGGATCCCATAGCCTTGCTCCTCCTGGCCACCTGCGGGGAGGTTCCAACTGCGGGATTCCTCACCTTTTTCCTTCTATGGGCCCTCTGTTTTGAGACTCCTCCTGCCTGCCTCATTCCCAGCCCCATGGTGATGTGTGTCCTCTGGTTTGAGGCCACGTGTGCTGGGTCCCTCACTTTTCGATGATGTGGCCCCACTGGTGTGAGGACACTCCTGCCTGGTTC
>NW_021700244.1:2513-3240 GCF_005190385.1 Monodon monoceros
CTGGTTTGAGGCTACATGTGCTGGGTCCCTCATCTTTCGATTATGTGACCCCACTGGTGTGAGGACACTCCTGCCTGGTTCCTATCCCCTTGGTGATGTGGGCCCTCTGGTGAGAGTCTGATCCTGGCTGGGTTCCTCACCCTTCTGTGAGGTGGGCCCTCTGCTGTGAGGTCACTCCTGCCTGGCTGGCACACCCCGCCTTGGCAATGTCGGCCCTCTTGTGGCAGTTGGAGCCTGCTGGGAGCCTCCTCCCCTCGGTGATGAGGGCCCTCTGGCGTCAGGCCCTAACTGCTGGGTACCCACATTTTCTGATACGTGCTAAGTGGTGCGAGGACACTCGTGCCATGTTCCCAACCCCATGGGGATGTGGACCTTCTGATCTGAGGTCCCAACGGCTGGGTTGCTCACAGTTTCATGATGTGGGCCCTCTGCTGTGAGTTCACTGCGGCCTGGATCGCATAGACTCGGTGCTCTGGGCCACCTGCTGGGAGGTTCCCACTGCAGGATTCCTCAGCTTTTTTTTTCTATTGGCCCTGTGTTGTGAGGCTACTCCTGCCTGCCTCACTCCAAGCCCCTTGGAGATCTGGATCCTCTGGTTTAGGCCACATGTGCTGGGTTCCTCACCTTTCTATGATGTGGCCACCCTAGTGTGAAGACAGTCCTGCCTGGTTCTGATGCCCTTGGTGATGTGGGCCCTCTGGTGAGAGTCTTATCCTGGCTGGGTTCC
>NW_021700245.1:0-13936 GCF_005190385.1 Monodon monoceros
CACACACACACACACACACACACACACACACACACACACACACACACGGCTGCGTGGGCCTGGCTCCCTGGATCCTCTCACTGCTAACCCTCCTCCCCTTCCATGAGCAGATTCCCCTTCACACCAAGCTGAGCATCACCAATCGCCTGATGCCAAACAGATGGCGGGAAAGAGCGCTTGTTTCCAGGGGGGATGGGCAGCAAGGTCACTGCTGACAGCGAGGGCTGGACTGCAGGGCAGTGGAAAGATAACGAATGGCTTCCCTGTCATCCTGGTGGCTCAGGGCCCTCCTGCCCTGCCACATATGTTCAAGCTGGGAAGCGGAACCCACACGGTTTAGTCTCCCCACACCCACCTTCACAGTTTCCTTCTCTTTCCTCTTTTCACTTTCTTAAATTTGAACCTTCTGCATGCTTCCTTCTCCCCTCTACTCTGTCTTCTTTTTCCTTTGTGGGTGGTGGAGGAGGATGGGGGATGGGGAGTGGCAAGAAGACACCAGGAGTGAGAAAGAAAAAAGCCGGCAGCCCTGACATTTAGAAGTTGGCCTGATGCTCACAGCTAAGCCGGGTTATACTCCTGTTAGGTTTAAATGATTTCACAGGACACCAACCTCAGACAAGCTTACTCTGAGACCAGGATAAAATGACATCAAGCAAGGCCACTTCACAATTTTGTCTAAGACAAAAACAGTTACTCGGCCACCCACCAAATACCTCCTCTCTTGGCCAAAATGAGTGACTGCTACTTCTTTACCAATTTCAACTTTCTTTATTCTAGTCTCCCCTCCCCATAGATGAGATTTACTGAAATAGTCATAGAAGTGCCCCACTTTCTGAAGCCGTCCAATCTAGAGCAACCTCATTTCCTGAGACCCTCCGCCAAATCACCCCCATCAAAGCTCAGTGCTACGATGGGTTCTTTCTAAGACCCTCTAGTCGGCAGAACACCCCCAAGATTCCCCACGGGGACGCTCTCCCTCTCCACAGTGAAGAACAAATTCAGCTGGTTTAACTATAGATGTCTTCCTGGTGGTCTTTGGCTGAAGGGCATCGACAGAATTGGAGGTTCCACCAAGATCCAGTTGAGACCCTCACCACCTTAGACCAGGACCCTCAGTCAATGCAGTAACAGTGCATAAATCTTTCGGGGGGGTGGGAGGGCCTCCAGGTCCTGGTATTTTTGAAAGCTCCCCAGGTGATTATAATGTGCGTCCTGGATTTTGAGCAACTGGGTGACAAGTCACTTCAGGGGGCCATAGTGGGCTCAGAAAAGCAATGCCTGGAAAGCACTGAGCTCAGGCCTTGCACTTGGTACTCAGTTCCCGTGAGCTTCATGTGTTTGCTTCTGCGCCTTATTCATTTTGCTGTCCCTCTCAATAAACGGCTGTCGGGTGAACATGGATGCTGCTGATGAAAGACTGCGAATCATGTCAAATGTAATACATCTCCAAGCCACCGTTTTGCTCCCCAAACTATCCCTCCCTCCATCTCAGTGTTCTCCCAGTCACCAAGGTTGGAGGCCGGAGTCGGAGGCTCTGACTCATCCCACTGCTCTGCCCACCCCACTACCCACACCGCAGGATCTTGTGACCCCTGCTTCCTTTCTGACTCTCAGACCCCATGGTGGCTTGGGGCTCTCAGCCTTCCCTCTGGCCTTCCCTATGCAGTTCATAATCTTCAAGACGGCTCTTTCTAGAGCTTGGCCTGACCATGACACACCTCCAGCTCAAACACCCTCCGTGGATCCTCATCACCTCCTAATGAAGTTCAAACCCTTATTTTGACTTTTTTTTTTTTTGGTACGCGGGCCTCTCACTGTTGTGGCCTCGGGCCTCTCACTGTTGTGGCCTCTCCCGTTGCGGAGCACAGGCTCCGGACGCGCAGGCTCAGCGGCCATGGCTCACGGGCCCAGCCACTCCGCGGCATGTGGGATCTTCCCAGACCGGGGCACGAACCCGCGTCCCCTGCATCGGCAGGCGGACTCTCAACCACTGCGCCACCAGGGAAGCCCCCTTATCTTGACTTTTAAGGCTTTCCATACTTAAATGAAGTGTTCTACTCGTTAGCTCCACAGACATCCTTCATGTCTTCAAACCACTGGACTTTGCTTATGCTGATCCAGCTGCCTGGAATGCCCTTCCCACCATTTTTTCCTAAATAAATCCAACTTATCATTCAAATTCCAGCTTAAATGCTACTTCCTCCAGCCCTGATCACCTCAACCAAATGGGACAACTGCCCCTTTATCATCTCTTAAAACTATCCATTATAAACTCACTAGTGACCTTTTATCATACACTGAACTGAACTGTGAATCTTTAATCACCCTCCCTCTATGTGTGACAGGAGGCATTCCAGACCGGGGCTAAGTAAGAAGACAGGTTTTGCTATCAAGAAACCCTGAAATTACAATTCTATTTCCTCCTACTACTACTCCAGTGAACTTGGGCAAGTTTTTTAACTTCCCTGAGCCTCAATTTCTTCACGTGCATAATGGGGATAATCTCATAGAGTTATGGTGAGGATGAAATGAGATAGTCACACATGTAGAATGCCTCACACAGGACCTGGCAGAAACAATAGATATTATCTTTGTAATAACAACTGTTTTTATTACTAGGTTGAAATCTCCCGGAGCAGGCGTCTCAATTTCAGTGTGCACACAGATCACCTGGGCATCTTGTTAAAATCCAGGTATGATTCAGGAGGTCTGGGGTGGGCCTGAGAGCCTGCATTTCTGGCAAGCTCCCAGATGGTACCGATGCTGCTGGTCCGGGGACCACACTTGGAATAGCAAAGTTCTAGAGGGCAGGGCTTGTGTCTTTGATAACAATATCTCTCTCGCAGAATCTGGCATGGTTTCCTGCACAGCATAGGGGCCTCATCATTTTTTAAAATGAATGCATCCTCAAGGTGGTGGTAGAAACGATATTGCACATAACAGCCTTCCTTACTCAGAAGATTACACACACACACACACACCCCACGCCAGTGAATCTAACCTGGCGTAGGACTGAGATTTCCCAAGGGCCCAACTGCTGTGTTTCAGAAATCAGTGCTCTGAGATGGAATGGCTGTGTGCTAACCTTATAGCCCTGATTAATTCCCTCCCTTTGTTTGCCTCATTATCGTGATTAGGTTCTGCCCGTAGCATAGCAACGGCTAATTGTAGGTTGGTTGCAGAGTGCATAATTCCCCGCTATTAAAATTTTATCGAGGCTTAATTGTGCTCCTTTTTGCAGCAGAGAAGCTTCAAAATTTCAGAAAAGAGGGGATGTGGTTAGTGGGAGCTGATGACTCTTTAATCTTAGCAAGCTCTGTGAAGCCCTGCTCTGCAATAGCCTTGATCTTGAGATGGTTTCCCGTGGCCAGAAAGAAGCCCATCATTTATTTATTAACCCTCCAGAAGGTCTGCAAACAATCCCCTGTGGCCAGGCAGAAAGCATATTATGGGTCAAATGCCGTTACAGAAAGCCCCAAAGGGTGGGCCGACCGAATGGTTTGGCCACGTGGGCAGTTGGGCTGGAGAGCAGAAGTTTGCATGCGCAAGTGGTACGACGCGTCGCTCCGCAGATGCCGCGCGGCCACCCAGCAGCTTTCCAAAGCCAGCGGCAGAACCGAGAGGCTCTGAAAGCAGTTTTTCCAGGAATTCAAGTGCCAAACTGCCCCAGCCTGTGTGTAGTGGGAGGTGGAAAGAGGTGACCCCATTAGCAGGTACTTTCTACAAAGGTTTTTCAAACTCACGTGGTCACCACCATCGCCGGGAGCTCCGTGGAGCTGCACTCTTCTGGGCTCCAGCCCAGACTTATTGATTGGGAATGGGGAGGCGGGCTGGAAATCACTCCTCAGGTAGTGCCCATGCTGAGTCACTGTGGGGATCACTTACCTGCAGCTACAAGGCACTTCGGAAAATGTAAAAAAAGGCAGCAGATCAAGCTGCCGCTTGTGTGGGGGGTGGGTCCACTTACTCTACTTAGCTCAGGCTGGAACCATGAAGTCTAATGGTGTGGGATGGCTCTAAGTCAGTGGTTCTGCAACTACCGCATGTAGCAGAGCTACCTGGAAGGCTGTTTAAAACACAGATTGCTGGACCCTACATCCTAGAGTGTATGATCCGTTAGGTCAGGGGTAGGACCGAGCCTTTGCATTTTTAACAAGCTTAGTGGTGATGCTGCTCTAAGGACCACACTTTGAGAACCGCTGGCCTCAGTGATTCTCCAAATTTGGACCCTATGTGTCTCTGAAAAGGACTCAGTTGTGTTTCTTGGTCCTAATGTTATAGACTGTATCTTTACATGCTGACTGTGCTTGTGTCTTGGACATCTATCTATAACCCAGAAACAGTGGTATTTGTAGTCAAGCTTTGGCCTGAGGCATTATGAAGGAGGAGTTGAATCCAGGGTTCTGGATTTAAACATGAGGAATCCAGATGAATACATACTTTTCTACCATTATTAAGTCAAGCAAGGCTTTTAAAAGGAGGTGAGATTTTTGACGCTGCTTAAACGGGAGGCGAGGAATTATTTGATGAGCTGACTTCAGTCTGGGAAAGGCTTCCCATAGGGTACAAGAATGGAATTGTGGTGAATGAGTGAAAAATAACAATGTGCACGTTTTACTGAGGGGAGATAAATGGGGGGAGGGGCGGCGGTAATGGTAAAAAAGAGTAGGTTTAAAGCAGGGGTTGTGGGACTTCCCTGGTGGTCCAGTGGTAAAGAATCCGCCTTCCAGTGCAGGGGATGCGGGTTCGATCCCCAGTCAGGGAACTAAGATCCCACGTGTCATGGGGCAACTAAGCCCGTGTGCCACGTCTACTAAGCTCGTGCGCCTCAACGAGAGAGCCCGCGTGCTGCAATGAAAGATCTCGCATGCCGCAACTAAGACACGATGCAGCCAAAAATAAATAAAATAAATAAATAATAAAGCAGGGGTTGCAACTCAAAAACCTTCAGAGGCCAGACGGATAACAGAAATGAGTGAGGCAGACAAGTCAAATTAGAATCTGTGATTCCGATTTGAATAAGAACGTGGAGTGGCAGGGGGACATGGTGAACTGGAAAGACCTGGCCCTTCTAGAAGGGGAGCCCGTTGTTCCCCTTCAACTCTGTTCTTGCTGTTGTTGCCAGGAAAGAATGTAGGCCCAGGAATGGTTTGCTGTTTTGAATTTCAAGAGAAGCTGGGAGTCTGAATTCTAATATGAAATTTCCCAACTTGTAAAAACTGAGCCCCAGTCGAAACACGCCTGTGGACTATTAATTTATAAGACTAGTTTAAAGAGTTCAGATTCTACTTCCTAGATCCCAATTCATTGGAATGCTTCTGCAGGAACTTGGCACATTTTTTGCTTTTTTAGGGTAAGGGTTAGCTATAAGGAGAGGAAAAGGAAAAGAGTAAGAAGGGGAAGAAAGATGAAAATCAGGGAAAACATTGTAAAAAGAAGGAATCTACTATTAGAAGTGACCTGAGGGTTTATATGGTCCTATCCCTACAGAAAGAATATATCACTTCTACAACATCCCTGGTGTGGTAGACTGTTAATTTGGTGGCCCTTGTGGAGTCCCCTTCCGTAGTGACTCTGGGCTTGGCCAGTGGGTCATTAGCGAGCATGATGCCAGCAAAGCCTTGATAAGTCCTTGCACAGTGGAATGCTTATTCTTGGGATCCAGCTGTCATGTAAAGGCTAGCCGTATGGAAAGACCATGTAGAGGGAAAAAGAGGTCCCCACCCTTCAGCCGTCCCTGCCAAGGTGCCAGGCATGTGAATGAAGCCATCTTGGACTGTCTGACTGCAACCACATGAGACCCCAAGACAGATCAACAGATGGGCTCAACCATCCAGCTGAGCCCCAGGCAACCCAGAGTCATGAGAAATAATAAAATGGTGGTTGTTCTAAGCCACTAAGTTTTGGAGGAAAGATCTTCCTTGACTTATGATGGATTAAGCATCCTGATAAACCCATCGTAAATTGAGAAGATCATAAATTGAAAATGTGTTTTAAGTGTATCTAATCTACAAACATCATAGCTTAACCTAGCCTGCCTTAAAATTGCTCAGAACACTCACAGTAGCCAACCGTTGGGCAAAGTCATCTAACACAAAGCCTATTTGTAAGGGTGTTGAATATCTCATGTCGTTCGTTGACTACTGTTCTGAGAGTGAAAAACAGAATGGTTGTCTGGGTACAGAATGGTTGTAAGTGTACTGGTTGTTTACCCGCGGGATCTCGGGGCTGACTGGGAGCTGTGGCTCACTGCCACTGCCCAGCTTGACCAGAGAATATCCTACCGTATATCACTAGCCCTGAAAATGATCAGAATTCAAACTGCTAATTAGGCTTCTACCGAATGCGTGTCACTCTCCCACCATGGTAAAAGTCGAACCATCATAAGTCAGGGACCATCTGTACTTTTTTATTCAGTGAAAATTAACGGAGACACCTAGTGAGTAGTTGGCCTATGAATCAGATAATTCTGTGGTAGCATAAAAAATAAATATTTAGTCTTTGTCCCTGGTTCATAGCATAGAACTGCTAAAACCCTTGGACTCTCCTGAATGATAATGTCTTTTGTATGCTAATGAGATGACTGGTGGCTGGGGCCTCAGCATAGCTTCAGGATGGAGGCTGCTCACCAGAAAGACCGAGGCATGATTAGAAGGTTGGAACTTAGAACCCTAACCCACCCAGCCTCCAAGGAAGGGAGAGGGGCTGGAGACTGAGTTTAATCACCAAAATCACCAATGGCCAATGATTTTAGTCAGTTGTGTCTACACACACACCCATACCTAACCCCACGTATCTCTTCCACTCGGCAGTTCCTGAATTCTGTCATTTCTAATAAACCGGTAAACATTAAGTAAAGTGTTTTCCTGAGTTCTGTGAGCTGTTCTAGCAACTCATCAAACCTGAGGAGGGGGTCATGAGAACCCCTGATTGGTCAGAAGTACAGGTGGCCCAGGACCTATGATTGGTATCTAAAGTGGGCACAGTCATGTGGGACTGAGCCCGTAACTTGTGGGGTCTGACGCTAACTCCAAGTAAGAGTGTCAGACTTGAACTGTTGGACACCCAGTTGAGGATTTGAGAATTGTAGAGATTCCGTTTGGCTGGAAGTAGCAGAACATCTGAGAAACAGTGGCCTAAGCAAGTAAGAGATTTATCATGCTCATGTCGGGAGAAATAAACTTTTAATCATTGGTCAGAATCAGCTGCACCAAGGGGGACTAGGGAAGTGCAATTGGCTAGGCGCATTCACGTCCCCAGTGAAATGGGGTTTCGACTAGCAAGGAAGAAGGAGGAATGGGTATATATTTTGCAGTGTTGGCCACAGCCAGCTTCTGCTGGAAAAAGAAATGTGTATTTCACGATTTTCCCCTTCTCTACCAAATGTAGCCATTAGACCAGCCCAGCAGCCTGTACACCCAGCACACAACTATCCCATGCTCCAAGGATGAGGTCTCCGTTAATTTAATGGCTCAGCATTTCATCTTTGTCTGTCTGTGTTTTGTTTAGGGAGTGGCAAATTAAGCTCAGAGACTGGTTCACTGTGGGACTTATAATAATTTCACAAGCCAATAGCATCCAGGATAGTGTCTCTTAATAAGCCAACAAAGAAATAACACATTCCAAACAAATGATAGATTAATCACACTATTGTTCCAGGCAAGGGGAGATGACAGAAAGAAAGTCCAAATTTAGTTCAAGGTGTACCTTTTCTATGAGCTGTGGTTTCTAGGGAGAGCTGGCTTTGTCAGCTGAGAGCTGACATCCAGCTACCAGGGCAAAAATAAAAGTGCCTTGCTGCTAGAGCACGTTACTAGGGAACGGAGGTGCACCAGTGTTGACAAGCAGGCTAGGCTGCTCCAAGGTTTATCACTCCAGGGACTGTGGCAGGGTTTGCGCCACTGCTTAGAAGGAGTACCTCCCTGAGGCAGGAACGGATGTCCCTTCTCTTGCTGAGACTGCCACACGGTTTAACACCTCTGCCAACCAAGAGCAGGCTCGTCACGCAGGAATGAGTGTCTCAAGATCTTTGGAGAGCTAGGTCAGCCAATGGTGGCTTTGCCCAGACTTAAACTCCCCAATACAACACTTGCTATTTATACTTTAAATGTCCCCTTGCCATAGCTGCTTCTCCACTTGTTCTTACTGATAAGCCCCCAGCAGGGCCCCTCAGCAGCTGAGCTGCTAAGTGCTTTATCCACTGACAACAGATGAGGTGATGACATCCTGATACAGCATACTTCATTCTTACATCAAAACCATTTTACTTCTAAAGCCAACTTTTTTTTGTCTTTGTCATAAATGGATTAAAACGATTTCACTTAAGTCGTAAACAAGTGGCTTGGAAATGATATCAAACCAACACACAACAGTCTGGTTCCAGGTTCATTTGGTAAGAAGATGATTGATCTTGAACTTGATTCAGTCCATTGATAACATCATCACTGATAAAAGATCTCGGGGCAGTCAACTTTAGATTTGAAGCAATGGCGATGAGCAGACATTTTCAAATGGCCATACCTTCTGCAAACCTTAGCTGACTTTCAGGATGTGTGGCACAAAAGAAGAGGCCATAGAAGGAGCTAAAAATAAAGTCTGTAGTTCACAAAGTTAGCCTGTGGCCATTTCGTGAGTTAGAAGTGGCTTGGTGGGAGTGGGAGAAAAGCAATAAAAGAAAATGAGATTGGAACTCACTCATTTTCTTTCTTTTCAGCAACTTTTTGGAGGGAGGAAATGGAGATGAATAAGACATAAAAATCACAGAACTTGGACTTGGCAATGCTCTTAGAAATAAATGATCTAACCTTTCACCCAATTGCAAATAATAATAGCTAACATTTATTTACTACATGCCAAATGTTATACAAAATAATTTACTTGATTAGTATTTATTACTTTAGTTTTACCCTCACCACGTCTCTAAAAGGTGGCATGATTTTAATGTCTGTATTCCAGGCATCGAGTTAAGCAACATATTCAAGGCCACAGTGAATAAATGGCTGGACCAGAATTCCTGAATATGTACTGCCTTCTCCTCAGTTCTTTCTATCCCATCCCCTGACAACTCCAGGCTCCTCTAGCTCTCCACTCCTCCAGAGACTGGTTTGTCTTTGCCGGCACTTCTCCTCATTCCTACTTGCAAAGCTTGGTTTCTCAAACATCCCTCCACATATTAAGCTGACATCTGCTTTTCTGGAACTTGCGTCATCTGTCTGCCCACCAAAGTAACACATAAGCCAGTCCCTCTGTCCTCTGACAGTCCTTCCAGTATCTGCAGTTCCAGGATCATGCATCCCCTGAGCCTTTTCTTCCCCAGGCTAAATATCTATAGCTACTGTAACCCTGCTCCGTAAGACCTTCCTACATGCTGTGCTTCTTCCTCTATGTATACTGCACTCAGACTGCAAATTCAGACTTCTACAGAGACCAGACTAGTAATGAAAATAAATAGAGCAGGCCAGGTACAGTAAAATCACATGGGCTTCTCCTTCTCTTATTTTCCCACTTTTCATAGAGACACGGATCCTGAAAAGTTTGTCTCTGCAAATTCAACCATCAAAGGCAACTAACCCTCAGTCTCGCTATTTGGGGACGACACGGGGTGGTGAGTACTGTGGCAAACTGCGAAGTGAGTGCATGACCGAAAGCAAGCGGACAGTGTACACACAGCCGGTGCCGTCATAAAGGTGGTGGCAGAGTTTCTGAACTCTTCAAAAGCGGCCGGAAACCTGGGTTTCTACTGGAAAACTTTCGATTTTTATCAGATCAATTTTCTCTTTCTTTTTCGTTTTTCCTGCAGCATGATGTAAGCCAAACAAAGTGTGTCTGCAGGCTGGATCCAGCCCCTGGGCTGCTGGTCTACAACTGTTCTTGAGGACAGTGGGACCCTCACTTCGCTTGACCTAAACACCATGCTTCTAGGAATGCAGACTAAATTTGTAGGAGCTTTCCTAGCAGTTGTATCACATTATACTTTAAGTTCGCGTGGAACTTGTGGCTAAGTGAGTAACTTCAAGTCTTCATGTACAGGGTTGTCCAGCCTGCCTCTCCAGCCATCTTGTGCAGTGATATTTTTGAACCTCACTGTCTGACTTTGCGTTCCTCCCTGTTGGTCCCCTTTCTGTCTTGGAGAGTTTTGTCTATTTCTCCCTGCCTTTGTGTGCAGCTCTGACCAATGCTCCTTCTATGAAATCACCAGCTGGACCCAATACCCGGATGAATTCTGACCCATCTTGAGGGCATTACTTAAAATGTCGGCTAGAAATATGGAGCTCCAAGTCACCCCAAATGTCACCAATGCACTAATAACACCCCTTAGCTTCAGAATGGAAGGAAACTAGCCTGCGTTTGGCACCTACTCTGAGCTCAAGCCGGCCAGCTCCCTCATCCTCGCTTCCCACCCACTGTAGAGACCCCTTCTGCAGCTCTGCCCCTGTGGCCAAGGAAGAACCCCCAGGCTTCACCCCGTATCACTAAGTCTGAACTCTCAGCTCTGGTCTGCGATTCCCAGATTGGTTCCTGATCGAACTGTGTATTTCGCTCTGGGTCTCAGTCTCAGCTCTGGATGTCAGCTCTCGCCTGGCAGCCCAAGGATCAGTGTGGCCCCTGCTCAGCACCCATCCCAGGCACCCAGCCCTTTGCCCGTGCCTGAGACTGAACTCCTGCTTGGCCAGGGGGACACACACTGTGCCAAGCACTGTCCTTGGCGCGGCAGCATCCATGATCTCACTTAATGGTGAATCCGCACGCTCCCACTGCCATCTGGCCCACAGTTTTCAGTTGGCCCTTTTTGATTATCAGGGAATTTGTATTATTCATGCCCTTCCTGCCTCCTCATTATCGTGAGTAATTGCGAGCAGGGCGCCGAGCTGTTCACCAGCCTCCACAAAGCCAGCAGCACATGCTCCCTCGGATTCCTTCTCTTTTTGTGAAATAGCTCACTATTCTCATCTATAAAATGGGGGGGTTTTGAGGGATCTATTAATTGATGTTAAGCATCTATAACAGAGCCAGGCATGTCGTGGGCACTCATGAATGTTAGCTTGAAGTAGCAGCAGTTGGAGAACTCACGCTGGTCACCTCCTGATCTAGCCCGCAGGCGCTAAAGAGGGGGCACCCCCTTCCCTAAGGAAATGTCACTAATTCCCTTCCGCCACCAAGCTCAGCAGCAGGCGCCCCGAGTTGGTTTTCTGATGAAAGGAAAGGATTGGTTCAAGCCATCCACACGGCCCAGGGGACGGCCTCTGGAAGGCCCAGGCCTAACTCCTGCCTCTGCCAGTTACTTGTTGGGTAACTCGGGACCAGTTGTTTACTCTCTCGGAGCACAGGTACTCTATCTGTAGAAAGCGGGCACTACTATGTAGCTTACAGCGTTATGGTGGGCGATCAAATGAGATTTGTAGTGAAATACTAGGCACAGAGTAGGCACTTGATCTGGTGATGATGGCACAAATACTGAGGCAGACATTGTCTTTGGCCCTTCCCAGCAAGAAAGAGCAGCCTTCCTTTTCTCCTGCCAGGTCTGCAAAAACTGAATTACAAACTTAGTGCTTGGTTGTGGTAAAAAAAACAAACAAAATCAAACTAACAACACAGGCATTTATAAAATAAAAAGTTGGCATCTTCTGCACTCCAATTCTACTCTCCTGAGAGAGCCACTGTTAACTGTTTAGGGTATGCCCCTGCTGACGTTTTTCTATACACACACACACATTATTTTTAAAGCAGCATCAGGATGATACCATACATACTCTTCTGCAACCTACTTCTTTCTCTAAGCAGAATTTCATGGCCATTTTTCCAAGTCAGAGTATATGGAGCTAGTCCAGTGTTACAGACTTAATTATGTCTCCCAAAATTCCTATATTGAAGCCTTAGCCCTCAGTGCCTCAAGATGTGACTGTATTTGGAGATAAGGCCTTTAAAGATGTAGTTAAGTTAAAATGGGTCATTAGTGTGGGCCCTAATCCAATATGACTAGTGTCCTTTTAAGAAGAGGAGGTTAGGACACAGACAGAGGCATCAGGCACGTGTACATGTAGAGAGAAGGCAGCTATCTGCAAGCCAAGGAGAGAAGCTTCAGAAGAAGCCACCCTGCTGACACCTTAATCTTGGACTGCTAGTCTCCAGAAGTTTGAGAAAATAAATTTCTGTGGTTTAAGCCACCCATTCTGTGGCATTTGTTATGGCAGACGCTAGCAAATTTATACATCCAGTCTTTCATAAAATACATAGTATTCCATTTTATAGATGGTACAAAAAATGTGTTTGTTGATGGACTTTCAGGTTGTTTACAGTTTTATGGTGTCGCTAAGAGTGCTTCAGGTAATATCCTAGCAATATGCTTTGTGCACATACATGAGAATATTTGTAGGCTCTGTGCCCATATGAGGAATGACCAGGTTGGAGAATATGCACATCTCAAGCGACGTACGAATCAGTTGTACCAACTGAAACTCCAATACGGTAGGCAAATTACTGCCTTCCTTTTTACCCCCAAAGCATAACTTCCAGGACTTACATTCTGTGGCCATAAAACATAACTAAACTGACAGTCAATAAAATATGACACCTTTGACCTCGGCTTTGCTCGTGCTGACCACTTCCGCCTATGCCAGGACCTTGGCCCCGTCAACCACCTGTAGAAACACACAGTTTTCCTGAATGGACCAAGTTCTCACCAGACTTTATAGTCTCTTCATTGTGAAGTCAAACTCGCTAAGAACAAACACTAAAAACAGAAGCATTGATTTTCATTTTTTAAGAGTATAATTAGATTTGAATCACACATGGTATATTGGATTTAGGGAGAAAATATTTCATGACAAGCTGCCAGTGTATTTGTTTCTCATCTTTCACCAAATAGAACTGGGGGTTGAAGGCTGCAGAAATGGACACAGGTTGGCAATGGCATTCCGATAGGCAGTAATTTCTATCTGAGTTGATGTGTCTGACTGGCCTTTTGTTTGGAAAAAAATTTAAAAATGGGAACCGTCTTCTGTAGTGAAGATGAACTTGGAGGTGTGACGGTCCTGGTCCTTTTTGGAGAGTGTATTGGAATTTACCCAAAGTGCAAGGGGGTTGCCTTCCTTCTGTTTGCTCTTACTTTTCCATACAAGCGGATGTGCAAAAGAACTGAGCACTAAAAGAACATTTGTTTTGTGAATGAGTAAATAAATAGCTGTTAGTACACGTTTTCTATTTCTAATTATTATTAGTTTTCTCAATATGTCATACATACATATCGTTCAAAATTCTGGGCAGGCCATCTCATTGTCCGTGCTCCCTGCTTCTTTTGGTTTCGTTCTGGGCAGGGCTTGTGTTCAGAGCCAGCTAAGAGTAACAGCTGCAGTTCATTGGATGCTTACTGGGCACTAGGCACTATATCTAGTACCTAATCCCACTTAATCCTCTTTGGGGGAGGGATTAATAGTACATTTACAGTTGAAGAAACTGAGGTCAGAGTGGTTAAGTAATTTACTTGCCCAAGGTTACCCAGTAAGAATCAAAAGCAAGATTCTTTTCCTGGTCTGTTACCAGAATCTGGACTTGTAATCACTGTACACTTAACCTCTCTGTGCCTCAGTTTCCTCAATCATAGCCTAGAGATAAGAATAGGGATTATTTCATAAAGTTGTCTTGAGGGTGGGAGAGGAGGCAGTAAGGAGTAGAATGGATCCAAAACAGTTGAGAAAAGAATTGGAGGCGGGTCATGGTGAATGTTTAGGGATGAATAGTGTTTCTCAAAGGGTCATCAGGAGCCACCCAGATTAGCATCACCTTAGGTGTTTATTTCACATGCAGATTTTAGGACCCCTTCCTAGACGTCTTCAAGAGTGGAGTCTGGGAATCTACATTTTAAACTAGCATCCAGATGATTCTGATGCACATTGAGATTTGAGAATTTCAGGCCCTAGGGTGTGTGTGTGTGTGTGTG
>NW_021700246.1:0-366 GCF_005190385.1 Monodon monoceros
GCCCCTAATCCTAACCCGTACGCTAACACTAACCCGTTCCCTAACACGTACGCTCAACCTAAACCATTGTCGTTCTCTAACCTGTACCCTAAACCGTCCCCGTCCACGTCTCCTAATCCTAACCCTAACCCTAACCCTTATCCGAAGCCTTACCCTAACCCATACCTTAATCCTAACCCGTACGCTAACCCTAACCTGTACCCTAACACGTACGCTTACCCTAAACCATTGTCGTAACCTAACCTGTTCCCTACACCGTCCCCATCCCCTAATCCAAACCCTAAACCTAACCCAACCCTTACCCTAACCCGTCCCCTAATCCTAATCCGTACACTAACACTAACCCGTACCCTAACACGTACGCTC
>NW_021700246.1:466-882 GCF_005190385.1 Monodon monoceros
CCTTCCCCGACCCTGTCCCCTAACCCTAACCCTAACCCTAACACTTACCCGAAGCCTTACCCTCACCCGTACTCTAATCCTAACCCGTACGCTAACACTAACCCGTGCCCTAACACGTACGCTCACCCTAAACCCTTGTCGTACCCTAACCTGTAACCTAAACCATCCACGTCCCCATCCGCTAACCCTAACTCTAACCCGAAACCTAACCCTTACCCGAAGCCTTACCCTAACCCGTCTCCTAATCCGAACCCATACGCTAACACTAACCGTACCCTATCACGTACGCTCTCCCTAAAACTCTTTCGTACCCTAACCTGTACCCTAAACCGTCCCCGTCCCCTAACCCTAGCCCTAACCCTAACGCTTACCCGAAGCCTTACCCTTACCCGTACCCTAATCCTAACCCGTACTCT
>NW_021700246.1:982-1175 GCF_005190385.1 Monodon monoceros
CCGACGGTTACCCTAACCGTCCCCTAATCCGAAACCGTACGCTAACACTAACCTGTGACCTAACACGTACGCTCACCCTAAACCTTTGTTGTACCCTAACCTGTACCCTAAACCATCCCTGTCCCCGTCCCCTAACCCTAACCCTTACCCTAACCCTTACCCGAGCCTTACCCTAACCCGTCCCTTAATCTAA
>NW_021700247.1:0-1538 GCF_005190385.1 Monodon monoceros
CTGTAGGTTTATAAATATAGAGGAAATCCTGAACCCATTGAATGAGAATCTTCAGAGACAGGACTTGGGCATCTGGAATTTTGGGCTCCCATCATTTGTATATTTTATTTCATTTTATTTTGGCCTATGTACAATATTTGTCACATCCTTTTGAATCTTTAAAAGGTTCTTTCTGTTTTAAATTTTAGAATATCCCATAATCTTCACCTACTTTTCATAAGGTGTTATCTGTTATGTTTATTCGATCTTGTGCTTCTCCTGGTTAAGACTTCTTTCTTTCCTTTTTTTTTTTTCGTGGCCCTGCCTCATGTCTTGCAGGATCTTAGTTCCCTGACCTGGGATTGGACCCCAGGGCCGCAGCAGTGAAAGCGCCATGTTCTAAACACTGGACCACCAGGGAAGTCCCAAGATTTCAGTTTTAAATGACTTTTTTCCCACTCTAATTCATTCCTGGGATCAGTTTCATGTTTGGACATTAAAGCAACCTTGCATTGCCAGAATAAAGCTACTTTGATTCTGATATATGATTGTTTTACATACCATGGATATAGTTTGTGCTTCTCTTTACACATTGTGCATGCATGTTCAAAGGAGAAACTGGCCTGTGATTCTATTCTTGTAATATTCTTTATAGATTTGTTTTAAGAGTCTATACTTTATTTTTTATTTATTTATTTTTGGCTGCATTGGGTCTTCATTGCTGCATGCGAGCTTTCTCTAGTTTCGGCGAGCGGGGGTCTATTCTTCGTTGCGGCGAGTAGGCTTCTCATTGCAGCCTTCTGACCCCATGGGCTTCTGACCCCATTCGTCGGTGCTACTTCAGTTCCTTACCCCTTCCCTTCTGACCCTGGGCGGTGAAATCCTCTTTCTGCGGCTGGCCTGCGGCAGAAAGTCAATGAGGCAAGAGTAGGCTTGGAGTATCCAAGGAGCAGAAAGGATGTCAGCGTGTGGAAAACAGAGCGAGCAAATTGCAGAGGAGAAGGAAACACTCAGAGAGGAAACAGAGGCCCAGATTTCTAGGTCTGTGGAGGCACTCTGAGGACTTTGCATTTTCTGTGAAGAAGCCACTGAAGAAATTTGAGTGACATGATCTGACTTATGTTTTAACAAGATCTCTCTGGATGCCACGTTGATTAGAGACTGTAGGAGAGCAAGGACAAGCCCCAGAAGACCAACAGTTGATTCAAAGAAGTGATTACTCAAACATGGTCCCCCTCCTCAGTGAAGACGCAGAGCAGGAATTGGCAAATAATGGCCACAAATCAAATCAGGCTCTCAGCCTGCATCTGTGGGACTGTGAGCTAATAATGGTTCTCACGTTCAGAAAGCTTGTTGAAGAAGAAAGAGGAGGAGAAGCTACAGAAACTGTATATGGCCCACAAAGCCTAAGATATTTAAAATCCAGAAGATGCTTTCCAACACCTGATGTAAAGCATGTGGCTGGTAGGAGGTCCTCAACCAAATTTGGAAGAGGAATACATGAGTCAGTTCGTTCCTGAAAACACTGTAAAGTGATAGGGGTCAAGAAACATTTACCC
>NW_021700248.1:0-10712 GCF_005190385.1 Monodon monoceros
CATAGCTTTCTCGAATAGCACTGACTTTCTCCTGTGCTTCTGATTTGCTTTTCCTTCTTGACTGGCCACTGGGCCCCTGAAAATCAACTTGTTTAGTACAAAGTGATCATCTTTCTCCTGAAATTAACTTCCTCCTTTAGAAATCTTCATTTCTAAGGATGTGAAATAGAAATTCCTAGTACCCTAGTTACCATTGGCTATTACATCTCCCTCTCCCTAGACATAAAGTCGCTGATGTCGGGGGATCCCATGACAGTCTACTGTGAGGACTCAGGGACATCTGTATACCCCAGGGAGGCTTCCTGTGCTCTCCTTCCTTATATAAGGAGCCAAGGATCCAGCTTGCCTTCCTTTTCTACTTATAGCTGTCACCACTCAAGCTAGACCCTGAGGATCTACAAGTACTGCTCATTTGTATCATGTGATAATCTCCCCATCTCTCCCTAATTTATAACCTTAACAATTCTTCTACAATGATTTTATTTAAAACTATATAAAAATATAATCAAATTTTTCATTCTATATGAAAACTTCCTCTAAAGAAGTGAAAAGAGAAGCGTGAAACAATTTAGAAGGAAAATTATGTCAAAAATTTAAATACCATGCTAAGGGTCTTTCCTCTAATAAACAATAAAATGCTGATTATGAATAACAAACAGGCCTTCATTTCTTATTGAATTATTAATAGACAACTAAAACAAGCCTTGAGTTGAGATTTTGTTTTTGTTTTTTTTTGGCTTTGCACGTGGCATGTGGGATCTTATTTCCCTGACCAGGGATCAAAGTCGTCCCCCTGCAGTGGAAGCACAGAGTACTAACCACTGGACAGCCAGGGAAGTCCCCTGTATTTGTTTTATAAACTAAATTATTTCCTTTTTACATTTCTAAGGATCCTAGGAGGAATGAGGCCGGGCTACCATGTATATAAAATAAATAATCTAGATACACATTAGTCTTCAGATATTGAGCATCCAAAGGAAACACTCTGATTTTGTAAGTGTAACTCTGTGCGCAAATCAAAACTTCTCAGAATTCGCCGATTACAATTCCGGTGATCCTTCACTGCTCCAGACAAATGTCTTCTCTATGGGTCTCAGATGGTTGCTTTTACTGTGAAACCGCCTCCATGTTTCTTTCAATTGGAGCCACAGGTACTAGTTGAGAATAAGTACCCTTTCGTTTCAGTTACTCTTCCATTTTACCCTTATTCATGGTATCCCCAGTAACACAGAAATTCTTCACCTAAGGAAGCTTGACAATTCTGACAATTGAAGAAAAGTATTTTTAGCACAACGATTAGACTTGATGGACTTCTGGAAATTCGGAGTCTTTCAAAAATAATTCCTCCAAGCTTTCCTGGTGTGTGTGAGTGCGTGTGTGTGTGTGTGTGTGTGTGTGTTTGAAACTGGGGAAGGTAAGAAGTGAAGTCAGTTTAATAAATCCTCTCACTGTGGCCATTGTCCAGTTTGCTTATTGTACAGATTGCTCAACAATTTCAAGACAGCAGGAAAGCCTTGTCTTTTATGTTCTGTGCATATTTCAAAGCTATTATTTCAAATGAGGATTGTTGACAGAATGCCTCAGACCTTAGCCATTGTTTCTGCTGACAGCCAATATCTAAATGCTGTGTTTAATAAATTTCCTCTCAAGTTAGAAAGTCTACTTACTGTTTATTGAAAATAATTATAACCATAATATTTGATGGCTAAATAAATTCTATTTGATGGAGATAAGTGACTCAACATTCCCCCTATTATTGGACAGTTGTTTTGTTTTTTACTTTTCCACAAGTATTCCTAATCCCTTATAAATATCCTATATTTCAATACCTAGATACCTGGTAAAACATTAAATAATGAAATTCATTGGATTAGATTTCTAGAAATGGAATTACTTCATTGCAAGATTTAAACATTTAAAATCCTTAACATGTAGTGCCAAAACTTTCCAGAAACATATCACTTTACATCCTCACCATTAACTTTACTCTGAAAAACAATCTTTAATAATTTGGTAAGAAAATTATTGTGAAAAATTTTGGTGAAAAAGTGTAGCTCTAGTTTTAATTTATACTTCTTAGATTACAACTAAGATTGACTTTTATTTCTTCAATGTATGCTAGCCATTTGTATTGCTTTGCCCATTTTTCTCTAATATGGTTCTAGTGTTTTTACTCATCTACTTACATGAACATTTTATACATTATGTGACTATTTCACATATCTTACACAGTATATGAACATTTTACAAATTGCTCATGTGAATATTTTACATATTAAACCCTTTGTTTAATGTGTTCATAGTTTTTTCCCAGTTTTCCATTTCTTTAATTTGATTTAATTTTATTTTTAAGTGGTTTTGGCATATATTTCATTTTAATATATTAAAATATTGAGTGGATCTTTTCCTCTGTAATGCCTTTCATGGCCTTTATGTTTAGACAGTTAGAAAGTTATTTGCCCATCCAGAGACAGATAAATATTATCTTATGGGGTTTTTCCTTTTTATATGTTAATTTTACTTTAAATTTGGATTTTAATTATACCTTTAATTCTAACTTGGGTTTTGGGGTTTGTTTTATTAACTTTTTTTATAGTTTTGCGAGTATGGTATGAGGAATAAGGGAGATGTAAGTATGATTCCTAGTCCTAGTGTGTTGTGTTCCTCTCTATTATAGGAGTTTATAGGAGCTTTTCTTTGTCCCAGTGCTCTTAAATTTCTTCTGTCTCAAAATTCTGGTTCTTTAGTTTTATGAAAACTTTTTAGTTCCTTCTTTGACAATTTCCTCTAGTTTTTCCCTCTGTACATTAACTCCTGTATTTCGATATCAGACCTCATGAACTGGACCTCCAATTTTTGTGTCTTTTCTTCTTCCAATTTTCTTTCCCTTTATTACTGTGCTTTATGTTCTGAAATTTTTTCTCATCTTTATCTTGTAAACCTACTTCTATTGTCTTTTTCATTTCTCCTATCAAACTTTTAATTTTTAACAGCTCATTTCTGTCCCCTTAGCTTTTTCAAGTGTATATAGCTCCCTTTCCTGCCCCCACCATTGTCCTATTTTTGTTTTTTTGTTTCACAGGTGCACTTATTTCATGTCTCAGAAAATACTAAAACGTCAATGGCTTTTGGAGGTATTTTTCCCTCCTGCATAGTCTGTTTCTTTGAAACTTCTTTTTTTTTCTTTTGTTTTGTTTTGGTTTGGTTTCTCTCTTTCATGTTTAGGGCTTTCCTCAAGTGTCTGGTGATCTTTAGTAGTTGGCACACATATAAGAGTACAGCATAAAGAACTGATTAGAAGCTCAGGGTGTGTGTATGAGTTTGGAGATTATGCTTCCCTGAATGGTGATCTGGCGGGGTTGTTTCCTGTCTGAACCTCTGATGCTGGTATCTCTACGACTGGTGATATTCAACAGTGAAGAATCTTCCAATCTTCCTCCTGAGGGGACAGGCCTGGCTTCCCCACCACATGGAAAATGGGTTCTGGATTTTCCAATATCCAGCTTGGGAAGTTCACTAAATCAACTGGTTTTCCCTATGACAACCACATTCTCAACAATTCCTGGAAATTCCCAGTGCAGAGACCATCCTATTCAGCTGCTCTAGAAAATGAAGCTTAGTCTTCTGTTCAGGGTGAGAGAGCAGTTTACCCTGCTGCCCAGAGGGAGGGGATCTGAGGTTCTCACTGCTTCTAAGACAGACTTTCCACAAGCCCTCCTTAGCCTCATTTTAACTGCCACTTCCAGGGGCACCTGGTGCCATGAAATCCTAAGCCTTCTGGGTTCTTAGAGACAATTGTGTTGCTTCTTGGCTTTCGTCACTGCCAATTTAGTATTCAGATTTCCTGGGTTTGACAAATCAGTTTCAACTTGTCCATCTGTTTTCAAGTTTTGCTACTATATTATCTCCTTTACCATTTTCTTGGTATATTACTTCTTAAAACAAAAATCCTGTTATTGTCACTCCAGTGTAGTTTTGGAGAGAACAAATAAATGATTGTGTTTAAACCACCATCTTTATCTCTTCTTGTTTCCCCAAATGTCTCTCACAATAGTTCCTTAAACAAACTCCCAGCTTCAGTCAAATCCATCTAGCCATTATCCTTGACTCCATGTGCTTCCTCCCTCACTTCTGTTCTCTTACCCTTATCTAAATTACAATCCCTCCTTTCAAGAAGACTCTCCTACTTGAGGGATTCTTCTCTACAAACTCTAGGTCTCGGAAACGACTGTCCTCTACACTCCACCAACACTATTTGTCTGGCCCGTTTATTTGGTGCTTAAAACAAACTGTTGATGTGGGAACTCTCCAGACTGTTTTACATGACAGCTTGCTTTCACCTCTAATGGGCACTTGTCTAAAGTCATAAATCCCTTCAATGAGATGTGCTTGCTTCTTTCTCTAAGATACCTGCATGATTCTGCTCCATAAGCTTCAACATTCCTTGCTTGAGAAGCTCCGTGGAAAAGAGAAGAATAAAACCTTCCTTTTCCTGGACCTTTCTATCTCAAATGCCAATATCTGATGTGGACTCGCTAGTTAGGAATACCCAGGAGTGTGGATATAGAGGAGAAGTGTCAGGCCTGCACAGCATGGATTAAATCCTGATACAGCTGAACAGCATAAATTCAATATCATCATCTTATAGGTACCAAAAAAGCATTTGATGAAATGCAAAATCCATTCATGATTTTAAAATTCTTACTTGCAGAGCATCAAGAGAAACTTGTTTTGTAAGATAAAGAAATTCAAGGTAAAAAATAGCAAGGATCATTCTTAACAGTGAAACAAATGTAACATTCTCATTAAAGTTAGGAAAAAGAGATGCATCAACGTGAAAAGCTGCTCAACATCACTAATTATTAGAGAAATACAAATCAAAACTACAATGAGGTATCACCTCACACCAATTAGAATGGACATCATCAGAAAATCTACAAACAACAAATGCTGGAGAGGGTGTGTTGAAAAGGGAAACCTCTTCAACTGTTGGTGTGAATGTAAATAGATACAGCCACTATGGAGAACAGTATGGAGGTTCCTTTAAAACTAAAAATAGAATTACCATATGATCCAGCAATCCCACTACTGGGCATATACCCAGAGAAAACCATAATTCAAAAACACACATGCACCCTAATGTTCATTGCAGCACTATTTACAACAGCCAGGTCAGGTCATGGAAGGAACCTAAAGGCCCATTGACAGATGAATGGATAAACAACTTGTGGTACATATATACAATGGAATATTACTCAGCCATAAAAAAGAATGAAATTGAGTCAGTTGTTGAGATGTGGATGGATATAGACTGTCATACAGAGTGACGTAAGTCAGAAAGAGAAAAACAAATACCGTATATTAACGCATGTATGTGGAACCTAGAAAAATGGTACAGATGAACCAGTTTGCAGGGCAGAAAGTGAGACACAGATGTAGAGAACAAACCTATTGACACTAAGGGGGGAAAACCGTGGTGGGGTGGGCATGGTGGTGTGCTGAATTGGGCGATTGGAATTGACATGTATACACTGATGTGTATAAAACTGATGACTAATAAGAACCTGCAGTATAAACAAACAAACAAAAAACAACTAATACTAAACTTTCTTTGGGATTTTTGTATGGAAATATGTTAATATAAATGTTTCAGACATTACATGAAATATCTAAAAATCTTATATGTTCTGGTATAATGCTTTAAGTCATAATTCTAGTTATTACTTTAAAATGTATATCTCAGAAATAACTAAATTTCCTTGTCAAATGCATTATCATGAACTTTCATCAAATCTTTAACCGTGGTCATTTTTAAGTCTTTTGTCATTTACAGACAGTACCGGGTGTACCCTGATGCTTTTGCAAAAATGTTCCTATAAGAGGTTTTCATCTTCAAGGAATTCATGGAAAAGACTCTGACAAGTACAGGTTTCTGGTAACTGACTATACTGCTGAACTGAATGAATAAGCATTTTCAGAACTCTACTGGAAAACTGATGAATTCAGAAAAGTGCTAACAAAAGATCAAGATTTAAAAAAATTAATTACATGGGACTGAGTGAACTGATGAGGCTGATTATAATGTTTGTGACTTTCTGTTTGAATAAAAAAAAAATCCCACAAGGACTCAGAGGCAAAAAATATACAAATCAATTTTCACTGCAAGTAAAAAGCTGTTACCGTGGAGGATCACTGGACTGACTGTCAATATTACGACATAGTAAGAGTGTGTTTCATGTTTGGTAATTGCAATCCTTGTTGCTCTTGTTGTGGTCATCCATTTTCAATGCTTGGTGTCAGTTTATTTATCCCTTAGAAAAATAAAATACACTGTGTGTGTGTGAAAAAAAAGAAACATATTGAACATACTCCAAGTTCAACTTGAACTGTATGGAGCATATGTAATAGTTATAATTTTAGGACAGAAAATATATGTGTACAAATAAAAAAAGAAAAAAAGAAAAAAGCAAACTATCTCATTAACCCAATTTCAAGTGCTCCCTTAATACTGTTTCCTAATCCTCTTAAGCTCCCCTCATTTCCACCATTCAAATATTCTCTTTCACTTTTCCCAGTCCTCAAACGTCAGGCACACCTATTCCACCCCACTTCGAATCCGTCGAATGTCCTAAAAGTCCCTAAGTGATCTGGCCCACCATCACCTCTTGAGCTCACCCTTTTCTACCCTGCTCCTTGCTCTCTCCTTCCAAACACATTCCTGGCTGTGTCTCAAAAAAGGCCAGTATACTCTAGTCTGATGGTCTTAGCACCATGGCAACTCTCAAGCCTCAGCCCAAACATCACCTTTTCAGTGAAGCCTCCTCTGATCCTCTTGCTTTGGATAAAAGTAGAGACAATTTTCCTTCCAGGAAAACAGGTACTCTCTCAAGAAAACAGTTTCAAGTGAAACTTGAACTGATGGTCAGTATCCATGTATCTCTCCCAGATTCTACTCAACTCAGCCCCACCCTAACTGTCATTCCTGATGCCATCACAATTGAATGGAATCAGCTCTTCCAACTGTCTAGTAAAAGGCCTCATTTTTAAAGTTATCAGCCCACAAAACACAGGTGTTTTGTCTGAAATTTTTCCTTTAAGATTTCTTACAAGAAAATATATAGCATCTAAAGGTTATACAAATTTCAGGGTCCTTTTAGGTACAGAGGGATTTCCCTGGGAAAGCTGCCAGAATGGGCGGAGCTAGCACAGTGGTCAGGGCATTAAACACCACTAGTATCTGGTCAGCACAAGAACCAGGGAGAGGAGAAGAAAACCACGCTAAAGAAATCAGTGAGGAAGAGCTCAACTGCCTTTAGAGAACAAAGGCATTGAACCTTCCTCACCCTGTAGTCTCCCCAATAAGACTAAGAAAGATCAGCTGGCCTGCCATTGTTCCAAGTAATGGAAACTCCCCACATCTCCTATGGTCTGCAAGAGGTGCCAGAGGTCCCTATATGTTATCTGGGGTCCATTCAAGACAAGAGGAAGCTGGGGCTGGGGCCCAATCCTCTACCAGCTCTCTCCCCAAAGAGGTCAGCACTATTTGGCTTAAACATAACACCTTTATCCTTTGGGTCTGGGATCAGGGACAAAATAATAGCCAAGGAAGGGCTTGCTCTCTGTGACCCCTGCTGGTAGCTTTTGTAAGAGTGCATCAAATGCAAGAGGGAACAGATATGGGAACATATGCATATGTATAACTGATTGACTTCGTTATAAAGCAGAAAGTAGCACACCACTGTAAAGCAATTATACTCCAATAATGATTTAAAAAAAAGAAGAGTGCATAAAACGAATGTTTCCTGCAGACCAGAATACTGATGGCAGGGGCCCTTTGAGTGAGCAGTAGTAGCTCTTTATACCTCTGCCCTGGAGCCTCATGCACCATGGAATATGCAGGAGGTAGGTAATGGAGGATCAAAAGAATACGTTCTTCTCCTTTTCTAACTTTAATGTCAACGATAGAAGAAACAATCTCGAGGTCTCTACAGAATGTATTGGTAATAAATGGCGAGGAGGGGAAGTGGTTGACAATCTAGCTCATCCCTGAGGGAGTGTGACAAATGCAGTTAACTTAGCCTCTAAAGATTGGGTGGAAGTCAAATAATATCTCTCTTCCTATTCCAGAAACACCTGATGAGCACTCAAGGGTCTTGGGGATAGATTGTTATGAAGGAGAAGCATTGTTCATAAATGACCCTGGATGTTCATCCTAGGATGCCTGAACAGTAGGCTAGCCTAGACTCCTTCCATGGCTGGACGGTTACAGCATCCAAAAGGGCCCAAGGTCCCCAGGTGCCTCCAAACGAACAGGGCTGCTGGCTTTCCCAGACAGCTCCTGTAAATGGCTGGCGTTATATCTAGGCAGCTTAATTCCCCAAGCAGTCTGAAGGTCCCTTTCCTAATAAAGTGGCTGTCATCAAAGCCCTATATGAAGGAAGAGCAATGGGGAAGGGGCCTCCACTATAACAAAACCCTCCTCCACATGGGATGCCTCTCCATGTAGATGCTGAAGAAATGCAGAGCCTATGTGTGCCTTGGCCCTGATGTGTTTCCTGAAGTTGTCTTTTATGACTTTGTGGAATTTTCTTCCATTCATAAGGGGACTCAAAAGGTGGGAAGAAAGCAAATAGTAAGGTTTCATCAGGGTTAGGGTTTTCCAGCCATGTGTATCTCAAGGAGAGAGGAACAAGTGTCTTGATGGATTGGATGGAGGGATAAGAGAGTGATTAAAATGATGGGCCAGTAAATTTATCCTGGGTAAAAAAGGAAATGAGAACATGAGGGCAATGATGGAGAATGAAACAGTGTTTGATTCATGGGCTGAATGTCTCCATTAGGTCAAATACTTCTATTAGAACACTAGGAAATGTAAGCTAGAAAGAGAATGGGATGCTGGAAACATAGGTGGTACTATCATTATTCCCATTTCATGGAGGAAGGAACTGAGGTGTAGAAAAATTTATCAAGTTAATAGCTTGTGTTCTCAATCCCTAGAGTTATTTTTGTACTTGACTTATCTTCCATATAAAACTACTTTGAGAGCATCGTCTAGGCCTTTTTCATCATCATATTTTCCAAGGGATCTTGGTACTTCATACAGTGCACACTCCAAAAATGTTTATTAAAAAAATAAGTAACGAAAATCATTTGGCACACACTGCAGTCTCTCTCCTCTTGGTTACACCCCATCTTTCTTCCTACTCTCCTATCTCAGGAGAAGAGAAGATACTCCCCCTCTCCAGAGCTAATCTTGCCATTTAAACTCCTTAAATTGACACCTCCCATGCATTCCAAAACTACGGTCGATTAAATGATCACTATCACCTCTGTAAAGAGTTAAATCCACAGTCATCAGTCTGTTTCCTGATTTAAGCTGCATCCTTTCTCTTACCTTCTTTTCAATACCCAACATGTCAAAACATAAACAAAAATAATCTACGTTTACAAAAGCATTTCCTCATCTCTCGTTTTCTGATTCTGACCCCACTTCTCCACTGAAATTCATCTCTGTAAATCATCACATCGTCTCCCAAGTGCTGCTCCGTGCGTTACACTTTATCTCTCTACATCACTGATTCATGGCGCAACTCCTTCCTCCTAAAATGTCTCTGACTTCCAGGGAACTGATAGTCTTCTCTGGTTCTTTTCTTTCTCCTTGGTTCCACTTCTTTTTCTACTACACAAATGCAGTCTTATTTCAAAGCTCAATTCTCATCTCTCTTTTAACTCTTTTTATTTCTCCCTTTAAATTTCCTTTTTATGTTCACGGCATTCTTTAGTATCACACTCTCTCTCTTTAAATATATTATTTAGTGCCATAGCTTTCTCTAATAGCACTGACTTTCTCCTGTGCTTCTGATTTGCTTTTCATTCTTGACTGGCCACTGAGCCCCTGCAAACCAACTTGTTTAGTACAAACTGATCATCTTTCTCCTGAAATTAACTTCCTCCTTTAGAAATCTTTTTTTCTAAGGATGGGAATACAGTATCCCAGTTACCGTTGGTTATTACATCTCCCTCTCCCTAGTCATATAATCGGTGATGTCAGGGGATCCCATGACAGTCTACTGTGAGGCCCCAGGGACATCTGTATACCCCAGGGAGGCTTCCTGTGCTCTCCTTCCTTATATAAGAAGCCAAGGATCCAGCTTGCCTTCCTCTCCTACTTATAGCTGTCACCACTCAAGCTAGACCCTGAGGATCTACAAGTAGCGGTCACCTGTATCATGTGATAATCTGCCTATCTCACCCTAATTTTTAATATTAAAAATTCTTCTACAATGATTTTATTTAAACTATATAAATATGTAATAAAAATTTTCATTCTATGTGAAAACTTCCTCTAAAGAAATGAAAAGTGAAGAGTGAAACAATTTAGAAGGAAAATTAATGTCAAAAATTTAAATACCATGCAAAGGGCCTTTCCCGTAATAAACCATAAAATGCTGATTATGAAGATCACACAGGCCCTCATTTCTTATTGAATTATTAATAGACAACGAAAACAAGGCTAGAGTTGCATATTTGTTTTTGTTGGCTTTGCCATGTGACATGGGGGATCTTAGTTCCCTGACCAGGGATCAAACCCGTCCCCCTGCAGTGGAAGCAGAGAGTCCTAACCGCTGGACAGCCAGAGAAGTCCCCTGTATTTGTTTTATAAAATAAATTATTTCCTTTTTACATTTCTAAGGATCCTAGGAGGAATGAGG
>NW_021700249.1:0-1183 GCF_005190385.1 Monodon monoceros
GGGACAGCAGGGGTATCTCAGGCAGGGAAATGGAAAGCTTCCAGAAGAGCAGCCAGGGCCAGGACCATCCTGGCTGGCCTGCAGGCACCAAGTCGGCTGGCATGCTGTCGCTCATGTGGCTCCATGGCCCTTCCTCTAGGCTTTCAAGTCCTTGTACATATTCAGGTGCTTTACCTGGGAAGGGTGGGAACATTTCAGCAGCAGCTGGCCTGGGGCTCGGCCCACATTTACTCACAGATGCCTCGGCACGGTCCCCCAGGTTTGCAATGAAGACGCTTGTTGCGTGGGGCCTGCTGGCTGAATGGGAGATGATTCCCCACCACTGACCTACTTCAGAATTGTTTACAACTGGAGCAAGTGACCTGATACGGTTTTCCTCTGTGTAACTGGTGGGTTCTGTTTATTTTTCTTTTTTTCGTTTTTGGTTCAAGGTAGATTTTATTCCTCTTTTTTGTATTTACAGATATAAGCATGGAAATAATTTATTCATATAAATACATGTATGTGAAGGGAAGAATATTTTTTCTGTTTTACTTTTTGTAATTTTGAATTTTATTTTATATTTTTATACAGCACGTTCTTTTTGGTTATCTATTTTATACATATAAATGTATACATGCCAATCCCAAACTCTCAATCCTCCCACCACCACCCCCCAACAGCTTCCCCCCCTTGGTGTCCATAAGTTTGTTGTCTACATCTGTTGCTCTATTTCTGCCTTGCAAAATGGTTCATCTGTATAATTTTTCTAGGTTCCACATATATGCATTAATATACAAGATTTGTTTTTCTATTTCTGACTTCACTCTGTATGACAGTCTCTAGATCCATCAACGTCTCTACAAATGACCCAATTTCATTCCTTTTTATGGCTTAGTAATATTCCATTTTATATACGTACCACATCTTTATACGTTCGTCTGTCTGTGGGCAATTAGGTTGCTTCCATTACCTGGATATTGTAAATAGTGATGCAATGAACATTGCGGTGAATGTCTCTTTTTGCTTTATGGTTTTGTCTGGGTATATGCCCAGTAGTGGGATTGCTGTATCATATGGTAATTCTATTCTTAGTTTTATAAGAAATTCCATAATGTTCTCCACAGTGACTGTGTCAATTTACATTCCCAACAATAGTGGAAGAGGGTTCCTTATCTCCACACCCTTTCCAGCATTTGTTGTT
>NW_021700250.1:0-6250 GCF_005190385.1 Monodon monoceros
GTGTGTGTGCGTGTATCTTGGTGCGTGTTTGCACATCTACACACAGGGGCGCATCTGCAAACCCTGAGAACAGGAGTTTGAAGTTCTCAGCGAGGGGAGTAGCCGGGCGGGAGGGCAGGTGGGGATGGGCACGGGCCAAGATCGGCGTCTGTAGATGTCGACCAGCGACCCAGGCCTCACAGGGAAGTGACACGGGGGCTACAGCAGGAGGGCCTTGGGGTGGATGTGAGGAAGGACTTCCTGGCGGGACCGGATTGAAAGGAAACTCTTGGCATCTGGTGACTCATCCACACTGCGGCCTGGCCTGAGGGTGGATGTGCTAGACAGGCCTGTGCCCCACGACCACCTGATACTTTCCTACTTAAAAAAAAAGAGCCAGTCACCCTGCTGTCACCCTGCTGTGGACTGAATTGTGTCCCCAAGTGCCTATGTTAAAGCCCCACCCCCAGTGTGACTCTTATCTGAAGGTAATTAAGGTGAAGGAGGTCACAAGGGTGGAGTCCTAATCCAGCAAGACTGCGTCCTTAGAAGGGACACCAGGAACATCTATCTATGTATCTATCGTTTATCCATCATCTATCTATCTATGTATGTACCGTTTGTCTATCATCTATCCATCCATCCTCTATCTTTATATGTATGGTTTATCTATCTCTTTATCGTCTATCCATCCATCCACTTATTTGTCTATCAGTGTATCTATCCATATCTATCCATCTATCTATCATCTATCTATGTATGTATCATTTATCTGTCATCTATTCATCCATCCTCTGTGTATCGTTTATTTATCTATCATCTATCCATCCATCCACTTAGTCATTTATCAGTGTATCTATCTGTCCATCCATATCTATTTATCCGTCTATCCATCCAACTATTATCTGTCTGTGTATGTATCATTTGTCTATCTGTCCGTCCATCATCTATCTACCTGTGTATCGTTTATTTATCATCTATCCATCCATCCACTTATTCATCTATCAGTGTACCTGTCCATCCATATCTATCTATCCATCCATCTATCATCTATCTGTCTGTCCGTGCATTATATCTACCATCTAGCTATCTATCCATCCATTCGTCCATTTATTCATCTATCATCTATGTAACTATCAATGTAGCTATCTATCCACCTGTCATATCTATCTTTTATCTACCTGCCTTTATATCACTCACCTATCACTTATCTGTATATCTATCATCTATTATTTATCATCTATGCATCCATCCACCTGTCATTTATGTCCTATCCTATTTATCTATCTAATATCTATTATCTGTCCATATCATGTATGTATCCATCCATCATATCTATTCTATTATTTATCATCTATTTATCTATCACGTCTATATCTATCTCTCCATCCATCATATCTGTTATCAATCTGTGTATCATCTGTGTATCTATCATTTATCTATTATCTATATCTATCTATTCAATATTTATCGATCTATCAATCATTTGTCTACCTCTCTGTCTTTATATCAATCATATATCTATCATCTATTTACCTCTCTATTATCATCTATCTTTCCGTCCATCCATTCACCTATCATTTATCTGTTCTTTCTTTGTATGTATGTATGTATGTATGTATCTATCATCTATCTCTCCCCACGGTGAGGACACAGCGAGTAGGCCACTACCTACAAGCCAAGCAGAGTGTCCTCCGCAGGAACTGACCCTGCCAACACCTTGATCTCGGATGTCCAACCTCCAGACGATGAGAAATCAACGTGTGTTGTTGAAGCCCCTGTCGGTGGGACTTTGTTGCTTCTGCCTGAGCTGACAGAGACATACCCTAAAGCTTCAAATCTAGGAGCAGCACGATGGAAGCTGTGCTACTGATTCACCATGTATAGGAAAGAGAACCACGAAAGCAAAAGAAAAAGAAGTGCATATTGCCCATCTCTGTGCAGCTGTCTGGGGCCACCCCGTGTAGACTTGTCTGCACCCCCGTGTTTACTCTCCCTTCATGCCAATTCGAAGTGTTTTCTTTCTTTCTTGTTTTGTGTGTGTAAATGTGAGCTACATCTAACCCTTTGTGGAATGAGGCAGGGTTAGGAGTAACAAATAGCAAAGGTGTCTGTGTCCACAGTTACAGATACACATTTGGTAGATGCAGGGACAAATGACCCCAAACTGGGGGCTTAAAATGACCCGAATCCATCCTCCTTCAGTTCTGGAGATCAGACCTCTGAGGTCGAGGTGTCCCGCGCTCCCTCCAGAGGCTCCAGGGGAGGGTCCTTCCCGCCTCTTCCAGCTTCTGGGGGCTCCAGGCGTCCCTGGGCTTGTGGCTGCCTCGTTCCCGTCTCTGCCTCCGTCTTCACGGGGCTTCTCCTCTGTGTCTGTGTCTCTCCTCTTCTGTGTCTTAGAAGGACCCTGTCATTGGATGTAGGGCCACCCTCCTCCAGGAGGAACTCATCTCAGACCCTTCACTGCATCACCTCTGCAGAGACCCTGTTTCCACATAAGGCCTCATTCCCATATTTTGGGGGTCAGGGCATGCACATATCCTTTTTGGGCCACCGTTGAGGCCATAACTGTGGTCTGTGCCTGGAGGGGGCAGGGCGGGGTCTGTGCAGGTGTTTGAAGGTAAGCAGGCCTCACGTGACCCCAGCGAGGGGCCACATTATGTCCCCAGCCCAGGGAGGTGGGGCTGGAATGCCGGCCGTGCGGCCTCCTCTGGGACCCTGCAGCCCTGCTGGCTGGGCAGCAGGTGGATTGTGGCCCCCAGGACGCCAGCTGCCTGCAGGGCAGACCAGGTCAGTGTGTGTGTCCTCGTCGTCCTGTGGCCTCTGGATCTCGGGCAGCCGTCCCAGCCAGAGGGTGTCCTGGGCAGGGGAGAGGGCAGTGCTGGGCCAGCTCGATGCTTCCTGGAACCACCAGGTACCTTTGACCACAGGTTGCCCTGTGCCCACATGCAAGGCAGCTGTGTGCAGGTGCTTCAGGGAAGCCCCAGGCCCAGGGCCCGATGGGAAGTGGGTTGGGCAGCGGCCCATCCAGCTGGCGTCCACCATCTCTCTGGCTCTTGTGGACGCACTTGTGCACCCACCCAGCTGTGACACGTGGCCCGGCCCTCCCCCTTCCCCACCAGACCCTCTCCTGCAGCTCTGGGCTCCTGGGGGTTGGAGCAGGGGGCGGCCTTGCTCGTGCTGGGGCCCCTCAGGGGTAGCCTCAGTGGCTCGTGGAGAGACAGGACACTGGCTGGGGAAGGACCGGGGGCCTGACCTTCCCCCCCTCCACCCCGGCCACCTTCCTGTCACCTCCTCCTCAGGAGAGGGGACCTGTGTGCCTAGGACAGAGGTGGTTATGCTGCGTTGTAGGTCAGATTCTCTGATCCACCTGGAGACGCTGGCGCAGACAGCGCTGCTGCAGCCCGTCAGGCTGGCGCTCGGTGGAGTTGTGCTGTGCTTGCACGGTCTATCGCTCTAGCCTCTATCCATCCATCCGTCTGTCCATTTCATGTGTCTGTCATCTATATCATCAGTCTATATATACTGTCCTTATTGTCCGTCAGCGTGCCTATCACCTGTCCGTCCGTCCTCTGATCTAGGTATAATCTATATCCGTCGTCTATGTATGTCTGTCGTTTACCTGTATCTATTGTTACTATCATCTGTCTGCCTTCTGTCCGTCCGTTCGTGCATCCGTCTCCCTACCTATCATTTATCTGCCCACCAATGTATCAGTCGTCTATCCAGCTATGTCTCATCTGTGTCTATCTATATCTATCTATACATATCGTTATATATACATATATCATTACCTATCTTCTCTGTATCCACCGTTAATGTAGCTGTCATTTACCTATCTGTATCTATCTGTATCTATCTGTATCCCTCTACATTGTCGATGTATGCACACCTATGGTTATCTAGCTATATAGCTATCATGTATCTATCCATCCTTCTGCTTATCTGTGTGTAATTTATACTTATTGTCTCTATATCTGTTGTTGTCATCTGTCTTCTCTCCATTGTTCATCCATCCATTTTCCTATCGTTTGTCTGCCTCTGTCTGTTTATCTATTTATCTGTCATCTGTCTATCCACCTGCTTATCTGTCACGTCTATCTGTGTCTATCGTCTGTGTCTATTATTATTCCTACCTATGTGTCCACCCATTTATTTATCCTCTCTGTCTATCTGTCTATATCATCTACATGTCTATTATTATCACCTGCCTACCTGTCTATCCCTCCATCCACCCATTTACCCATCTATCACCTGTCTGTATCTGTCACCCATCTACATACCTCCCCATCTGTCCATCCACCCTCGTGTGACACGGGTCTCCTTACAAAGGTCTCCCAATGGCTGACCATGCTGACCAAGCCGGGGTCTGCTGGGGGTCTTGGAGCAAGTGTCACCCACCCCCCGCCCCAGATCAGTCATGGTAGCTCTGGACGCAGCTCAGGGAGGGCCCTTTCCCGAAGTGCCCCTTTACTCATCCCTGGAGGTGTCTGCGTTACGACGAGGTGAGAGCTCCAGGGAGGTTTACGGTGTCACGTGAGGCTGTGTCCCGAGCAGCGTGGAGCGCCCGTGTCCTGCGCAGAGGCCCCATCTCCACATGGTGTCATCCTGAGGTCCTGGGACTTGGGGCATCGACGTAGGAACCTTGGGGGGACACCACACAGCCCCTGACAGCAGCGCTTTGGTCTTTCTCTGCTGGGACAGTTTCTCTGCTTGGTGTTCATCGACTTGGTCTTACCTGGAGCAAACCTTGTACAACCTGGAGCCTAAACCCACTCGCCTCTGCAGAAGTTTCCCTTGATGAGCTCGATGTTTTTGACCATCCTGCCGTCCCTCTTTGGAGTCCCTGGGAATAAAGAGCAATTGATAAGTCACGTTGTACGTCTAACTGTAACTGTTCTTCACGGACAGGTCCTGTTCACGGCTTGCAAGCTCAAATTGTTTGATGTGTTAAAAGACCAAGGCCCCCTGCAGGCCGCGGATGTCGCCCGCAAACTCAGCACCTGCGCGGGCAGGACTGAGCAGCTGCTGGGTGTGTGCGCGGCCCTGGGCTTGCTGGAGAAGACGCGCAGAGGTGAGGGGCTTCCTGGGTGTCTTTCCAGCAACTGTGCCTGCGAGACCAAGTCACCAGGTGACAGTGGCTTCTGAGCCGAGGCAGGGAGGACAGACCATGCGTCATCCCTGTGCCCCAAGAATGCCCCAGAGGGTCAGCAGAGGATGGGTGGAAGGAAGAAACGCGCGCGCGTGCGTGTGTGCGTAGTGTGTGTGTGCGTGTGTGGTGTGCGCGTGTGTGCATGTGCGTGTGCGCGTGCGTGTGTGTGCGCGTGCGCGTGTGCGTGTGTGGGGTGTTAGGAGACAGGCTTCTTTATGGGCTCAGAGGGCCTGTATCAGCCAGGGTTCTCGAGAGAAACAGCCCATAGGGTTTGTATGTGTGCACAGCATAGATACCAGTTTATTCTTCCTTATTTGTTTAGATAGGCAGACAGATGAGGTGGATGGATGGATAGATAGATATCGATTGATAATAGAGATGATAGATAGGTACGTGGATGGATAGCTAGATGATAGATAAACATGATACGTGGATGGGTGAATGGACAAATAGGTAATACATGGGTGGGTGGATAAATGACAGATAGATGGATTGTGTGGTTGATAGGTGGGTGCATAGATATGTAGATAGATAAGCAGATAGATGGATGAAGAGGTAGAGGATAGAAAGATAGCTAGGTTGATAGGTGATACATAAATAGAGGACAGGTGGATGGATAAATAAATGGATGGATAGATGATAGGATAAGTAGATGGATAGATGACAGATAAATAGATGATGGATGGATGGGTGGGCGGATAAATAGGTAGTAGATAGGTTGATAGATCAATAGATATAAATTGATAATAGAGATGATAGATAATAGATGGGTGGATGGACAAATGATAGATAAATAGATGACAGATGATAAAAAGATAGATAATAGACATAGATACATGCATAGATACATACACAAATGCTAGACGGTAAGTAAATAAATAGATACATAGATGGATACATGATGAAGATAGATGATTACTAGATGAGAGAGATACATGTAGGTGACTGATAGGTCATAGATGCATAGGTAGATAGACAGTTCGGTTGATAGGTGGATACTTAGGTATGTAAGTAGATAAGTAGATGGATGAACAGGTAGAGGATAGAAAGATAGATAGAGAATAGAATAGATGTGATGGATTAGATAGAGAATAGAATAGATATGATGGATTAGATAGA
>NW_021700250.1:6260-6434 GCF_005190385.1 Monodon monoceros
GATGGATTAGATAGACAATAGAATAGATGTGATGGATTAGATAGACAGTAGAATAGATGTGATGGATTAGATAGACAATAGAATAGATGTGATGGATTAGATAGAGAATAGAATAGATGTGATGGATTAGATAATAGAATAGATGTGATGGATTAGACAGATAATAGAATAGAT
>NW_021700250.1:6444-6741 GCF_005190385.1 Monodon monoceros
TAGACAGATAATAGAATAGATGTGATGGATTAGATAGATAATAGAATGGATGTGATGGATTAGACAGATAATAGAATAGATGTGATGGATTAGACAGATAATAGAATGGATGTGATGGATTAGACAGATAATAGAATAGATGTGATGGATTAGACAGATAATAGAATAGATGTGATGGATTAGACAGATAATAGAATAGATGTGATGGATTAGACAGATAATAGAATAGATGTGATGGATTAGACAGATAATAGAATAGATGTGATGGATTAGACAGATAATAGAATAGATGTGATG
>NW_021700250.1:6751-11054 GCF_005190385.1 Monodon monoceros
TAGAGAATAGAATAGATGTGATGGATTAGATAGAGAATAGAATAGATATGATGGATTAGATAGAGAATAGAATAGATATGATGGATGCATAGATCAATGATAGATAGCTGATAGATGATAGAAAGATAGATAGATAGATGATAGAAAATACATGATAGATGGAGGGATGGATGAATAGATAATAGATGGGTGGATGGATAAATGGTAGATGAATAGAGAGATGATAAAAAGATAAATGATCGGTATATAGATACATGTATACATGCACAGGTGATAGATGATAAACGAATAGGTGGATGGTAGATGGATGAATAGGTGATGTTGAAGATAGATGATTACTAGATGAGAGAGATACATGTAGGTGACTGATAGGTAATAGGTGGATAGGTAGATACGTAGATAGACAGATAAAACGAAGTAGACGGCATATGTGGTAAATGGACGGATGAAGGGTGACAGTGTGGGTTTGCTGGGTGCACAGAGCTCTCGAGGGTGTTCTCAGAGCAGAGGGTGCTACGGATGGTCCTTGAGCAGATGGAGAGAGGCAGGGGCTCAGAAGACCCCAGAGCAGGAGACACAGCACCCCTTCTGTGGTGAGCAGGGAAGCAGGGTGCTGGCGGAAGCCCCCCAGAGCCACCCCTCATACGAGAGGCGGACAAGTACACGCTAAAGATTTGGGTCGCGGGATGCAGAACATCCCCCCAGCCAGAGCATCTTAGTAATGTTCTCCTCCATTTAAAAAAATATATATATTTATTTATTACGTTTGGCTGCATTGGGTCTTTGTTGCTGCGTGCGGGCTTTCTCTAGTTGTGGCGAGCAGGGGCTACTCTTCATTGTGCTGTGCGGGCTTCTCATTGCGGTGGCTTCTCTTGGTGTGGAGCACAGGCTCTCGGCGCACGGGCTTCAGTAGTTGTGGTTCACGGGCTCGGTAGTTGTGGCTTGCGGGCTCTAGAGCACAGGCTCAGTAATTGTGGCACGTGGGCTCAGCAGTTGTGGCGCACGGGCTTAGTTGCTCCGCGGCATGTGGGATCTTCCCAGACCAGGGCTCGAACCCGTGTCCTCTGCATTGGCAGGCGGATTCTTAACCTCTGTGCCACCAGGGAAGCCCCTCTCCTCAACTGAAAATAATGACCAAATGTGGAGAAAGGGTCCAAGGTCCGGACTTCCAGTCCCTGCTACCTGGCAGACGCCCTGCAGGGTCCTCAGCTGAGCCCTGCCAGCCGCTCCTGTGCCTCTGCACGGGGCCTGGGGTGGGGCGGGCGGGGGGGGTGCTGCCCTTCAGAGGACCCCAGGCCTCAGAACTCAGAGCTCTCGGTCATTAGGGAACACTGCTCAGCGTCTGTGACAACCTAAATGGGAAAAGAATTTGAAAAAGCACAGATACGTGTCTACGCGCAACTGAATCACTCCGAGTGCACCTCAAACCAACACAACATCGCTCACCAACTATGCTCCAATATAAAATAAAACGTTTTTAAAAATATATATTTATATAATTAAAGATAATAGTCTTTAAAAAAAAACGTGTGAGGACTTCCCTGGCGGTTCAGTGGTTAAGGCTCCACGCTTCCACTGCAGGGGGCCTGGGTTCCACCGCTAACTAAGATCCTGCGTGCCGTGCGGTGCCGCCACAAAAAGGAAAAAAAGAAAATTAAGCAACAGTAAAAATTCAGTTTCTAAAACAAACAAACAAAGACAACATGTAAAGTGCCAAATGGGGCTTCCCTGGTGGCGCAGTGGTTAAGAATCCGTCTGCTGATGCAGGGGACACGGGTTCGAGCCCTGGTCTGGGAAGATCCCACATGCCATGGAGCAACTAAGCCCGTGCGCCACAACTACTGAGCCTGCGCTCTAGAGCCCGTGAGCCACAACTACTGAGCCCGTGAACCACAACTACTGAAGCCCGTGCGCCTAGAGCCCGTGCTCCGCAACAAGAGAAGCCACCACAATGAGAAGCCCGCACACCACAACGAAGAGCAGCCCCCGCTCGCCGCAACTAGAGAAAGCCTGCGTGCAGCAACGAAGACCCAACGCAGCCAAACATAAATATAATTAATTAATTAATTAAAAAAGAAAGTGCCGAATGGACAGTTAGTTTCAATAAACTTTTTAAAAGTTCAGAAAAGGAAAACCGTAGACACCATGCTGTTCTGTCCGTCCGACGACAGACGGTGTTACGTGGGGCTGTGGTGTTACGTGGGGCTGTGGAGGTACAGGGAGTCTCAGCCACCGTCCCCTCTGCCTGCAGCCTCCAATTCTGCAGGTAGGGGTGTCCCGGAAGGGCCCTTGGGGGCCGGGCCGGATGGACAGCCCGCCAGGAAGTGGGAAGAGAGCGGGCCGCCCCGTACCCCTCAGGGCTCCGGAGAGGCAGACCCCGCGGGATATGGACAGACGGGTCCGTGCCTTTGGGCTCCGACGCGTCTGAACCCCTGCGGCTGGCCGCTCGGTGCTTCTCTGCTCTCAAGGCCGTCAGCTGATGGGATGAGACCCACCCACGTTACCTAGGGTCACCTCCTTTACCCGAAGTCTGCTGACTTGCAGGTGCGAAGCACATGACCAAACCGCGCCCTCTCCCCGACGGGGACGTCTCACTGGGGACTGTAGCCTGGCCAAGTGACCATCCCAGGGGCTTGGAGGGTCACCTCGAGGAAGAGCAACACCCTTGCGTCGTTCTCTGGGCCGCCTCTGGGCGTCCGTGCGCTTGGCGCTTAGTCAGATAGACATCCTGATGACGCTGGGTGGTGGCTCACGCCGCGGTCAGCTGAGCCGTCACACAACGCCCCGTCCTTTCAGGTTACGGCAACACGGAGGTGGCGACCCTGCACCTAGTGTCAGACGGCGAACACTCTCTCCAGGGCCTGGCCGAGTACAATGACGCCCACGTCTGGGGCGTCTTCACACGCCTGGGCCTGGCCATGCGGGAGGGGGCAGACCAGACCCGCGGGATTCTGGGGGCGATGGAGGAGGAACGCCTGTCCCAGGTACTGTTAACCCCCGTGTTCCTTTTCACGCCCCGTCTGTGCTGCGAAAGGACCAGTGGGCATGGAAACATCTCAGATTCTGGCCGATGTGGGAATCCCTGCGGGAGGCCGCCGTGGCGGGGAGGGTGCGGCTGGCTGGTCACAGCTCCTGAAAAGAGGGCTTTTCTAGGAAGGGGCTGCCTTGAATCAAGGCACCGTGTTTCCTACGTGGAGTTGCATTGCACAGACTCCTGGTTCTTAGCTCAGCGCAGGGTGTGCAAAGGGCTTCCCGGCCCTTCCCCCGCCCCCTGGCACCCCCGACCCCTGTTCACCGTTGTGTGGGAGGGAAGGGGTCTCAGAGGGTCTTGGGTGATAATCTGAGGGTCTTGGGTGGTCTCGGGGGGTCTCAGAGGGTCTTGGAGGGTGTCGGGGGTTCTTGGAAGATCTTGGGTGGTCTTGGAGGGCCTCGAGGGGTCGTAGAGGACAGTGTCCTGGGAGATGCTGAGGTCCCCAGGCCCGAAATCTGGGTGAAATGGCAGCAGCACCATCGTGGCCTCAGGCAACGAGTCCGGCCCCCTCGGGCCCCGGTCTGCACCCCCCGCCCCTTGGGATTTCAGCTGACTCCCTGCCCATCCCTCGCCTCCTGACCACCCTCAGGAGCCCTAAGAGTGTCAGGCCCAGGCGGGTCCCGTGCACGCTGGCCTCCTTCTCTGCCCCAGGGACTCATTCCCTCCCACCCGGGTGGGGCCCGAGCACACGTGGACCCCACCGGGGAGCTGGGCAGGGAGCCCTGGTCTCTGTAAACGATCAGATCAGATCATCCTCAGTGAGGTGACAGCTGAGGGGGCAGGGGGTCGTTACCCCCTAAGTCCTCCTGGTTTGGTCCAGTGAGACCCGAGTGGGGAGTCGGCAGTCTCCCAGGAGGAGATCCCCTGCAAACTGGAAATCAGACCCAGAGAGTGCGCTGTGTCAGGGTGCAGTGGAGCTGCCCTCCTGGCAACGCTCCAGCCTCACCGCCAAGGTGGACACAGTTCAGACCCAGTGCCCCCTCCCACCCTCCTCTACCCAGGCCCCTCCCACCCTGCTCTACCCCGGACCCATCCCCGCCCTCCTCTACCCCGGACCCCTCCCACCCTCCTCTACCCCAGGCCCCCTCCCACCCTGCTCTAGCCCGGACCCCTCCCACCCTGCTGTACACCGGACCCATCCCCGCCCTCCTCTACCCCGGACCCATACCCACCCTCCTCTACCCCAGGCCCCTCCCACCCTCCTCTATCCCGGACCCCTCCCACCCTGCTCTGCCCAGACCCCTCCCACCCTGCTCTACCCAGACCCCTCCC
>NW_021700251.1:0-1842 GCF_005190385.1 Monodon monoceros
TGTGTGTGTGTGTGTGTGTGTGTGTGTGTGTGTGTGTGTGTGTGTGTACAAGCAGCCATCATCTGAGGCTCAGGCCTGTCCAACTACAAAAAGTCTTGCAGGACACCAGCACACTGAGACCCACATGGGGGCACCTAAGAAGTTTTGCTGCTCCTTTCTCTGAACTGTGTGGCTTTGGCTGAGTCCCTCATGCTGACCCAGACTGTGGGATCCAAGTAGGCTGACTATTGCATTTCCTCTGTGAACTCAGAGCCTGCACAGACCCAGATACACAGCAGGATTAATAAATGCTTGTTGAATGAACAAACACTGAACAAAAATAAATAATGAACAAAAATGTTGGATAAAGAAACAGCATTCTCAGAATGAGAACCGTTTGGGAGCAAAGCCTTTCCTGGGGATAAAGCAGGGCCTCTGGAGAAATTAATTTTTGGGGGGAGGGTGTCAGTGGTGCTGTATAGATCCTAGGTATCTAAACCCACCCCCCAAGGCAGGTCATGGAATAACAACCAGCACCCTTTATCAGAATCGCTTATACCGATTCTGATAAAGTGGCCATGGGTCTTATTCCTGAAGGCTGTACACTCCACAAGGTCCTGGAGCTTGTGTGCTTGTTCAGATCCATGCCAGCACATAAAAAAAGACTGAATGATTTCTGTCCTCATTCCCAACTGAACCCTGAGGCCTCTGGGGCCTGACACAGAGTGAGTGCTCTACAAGAGTGAGTTGTTTGGAAGAGACTGCAGCAGAGGCCTTGCCCCTAAACTCCATCTAGTGGGGACTGGGCTCTTCTCTTCTGGCCCTGGAGCCTTATACCCCCAAGGCCACCCTGAGATTGTCACCTGCTCCCCACCCCTAGCCCACTCTACCCAGGGGCAGAGAGTATACCAAGCAGGCCAGTCCTGCACACCGATGTCTGATCCCTTTACTGGACACATGGAAGTTTCCTCATCCCAAAGTAGCGAGGGAGATTCACTGAACAGAGGCCAGGGTGGGCAGTCCAGGCTCCTCCTCCTGGTCCTGCCCCACCTTGCTATGGGTTCTTCGAAACGCCCATTACCTCTCTGGCTTCAGTCTTACCATCCTTCAACAGTGATTCTGACCCTCTATTGGCCAGAGCTACACAGAGGAAAAAATACTGTATAAGCAAAATCACTCAATTATTACTAAGTATTGTTACTATCTTTTCAAAAGCTATGTACATCTTTATCTGAATGTCTTGTTTCTCCTGAGCCACCAGCAGGGACTAAGGAAAAGGAAGCTGAGGGAGCCTGACCAAGGCCCATGTTCCCTGAAAACCTTGCCAGGAGACTCAACCTTTACTCCTGGGGTCACTGCCCCTGCATCACACCAGCCTGAGAATCCCAGAATAAGGACTCATACGGGAGTACAGGGAACACAGGATGGTTTCCAAACAGGCAAAGCTTCTCGTTTCCTCTTTTTTCATGCCACTTAAAACAGGTTTTCAGTACCACCAGGAGTGGTACTCCTTGAGCAGGAGTCAAGGTCTTGGCAACTGAAAGGGGCAGTGTTGCCCCCAAGGGTCCCCACCAGGCTCTATGAATTGAGGACAGGGAGGACATTTTTCTTTCTCACACCACACTCAGGGGTGTGGAGGTTCTTACCATTTAGAAAAGGACTTGGTCAAGGGGGAGGGAGGGTAAGGGAGGGAAGGATTGGGAGTTTGGGATTAGCCGAGACAAATTATTATATATAGGATGGATAAACAACAAGGTCCTACTGTATAGCCCAGGGAACTATATTCAATATTCTGTGACAAACCATAATGGAAAACAATATGAAAAAGAATATATTTTAAAAATATTTTTAAAAAATAAAAGG
>NW_021700252.1:0-3078 GCF_005190385.1 Monodon monoceros
TGCAACGAAATAAAGACTGCTTTGCCAGTCATAGTCTGCTGCTAGTACACTCACTCCTCATTAGCAAAGCAGAATGATGGGGCAGTAGCGAGTTTTTCCTTTCCGTTCCTAAATTCATCAATATAACGCCACTGGGAATACTGACCCACAGTATCCAAACTGTTTGAAAACAAAGGCAAAATCCTATTGCATTTAAGAAGATCACCCTAAACAGCACAGAGGACTCTGTTCCAATCCTCCTTTCTTCCTCCCTTTGCAAGGTCATGACAACATACTTGGCCTATCTTCTGCTGCCTACAGCCGACCGGAGCTTCCCTATCCAGGAAATTGAAGGAAGGGCATCCCAGCAACCTCAAATCTGATCATCCAAAGTTCACTCCTAAGATAATTCCAAGCGGGACTGGGTGGCCAACATCTCCACTAATCTGCGATCAATGAAATTGAAACCCCATCTGGCAACCCAAGACCTGGCATGAGCCATGCGGTAGGTGGCAGGAAAGAAGTACCATGGGAGGAAAGTCACATATCCCCAGGCGTACCTCAGACCCCAAGCATTAGGGAGAGCCAGGGTCCCGATACCAGGAAAAACAGGAAGGCTCTGCACAGGTGCTAAGACACTGTGACTGGGCCTTACCGCATGGAAACAGGTGGACACAAATGGCCCCTCTTCTTTCCATGCCCACACTCTCCATCCGTCCTCCCCTGGGCAAAAATGGCTATAAATGTGGGACGTGGAATACTGGGAGGCTACAGGCAAGTGAACACCCGCCTGTGGAGGCCGCAAGACCGTCCCCTCATCACCTCCAAATAGGCTAGCTCAGTGTCCTCCTCCAGGACTGACCTGTGACATCCAGGTGGAAGGAGACCCTCTGGCCCCCAGCCTCGCAGCTGTACTCCCCGGCATCTGCCTTGCCCGCCTGCTGCACCACCAGCCGTCGCCCTCGGCCCGTGGCCTCCACACGCACTTTCGAGCTCGAACTCAGCTTCTTTCCATCCTTGTACCACGTCACCTCCGTCTGGGCCTGGGCCACCTCGCAGCTCAGCGTGGCACTGGACCCCGCCACGGCCTGCACTTCACTGCGTGCCGGCTGCTCCTTGGCAAACACCACCTTGGGCTCTGGGGACAGGGAGGGATACACGGGTCAAGGACACCATCTCAGTCAGGAAAGGAGCCCCGGGCAAAAGAGACCTGAGTGGGGAGCCGTGGGCCAGGCAGGTGCGAGGGTTGCGGAGGTGGGGCCGGGGCCAAGCTGGAGACTTCTCCAGGCTCTGCACCAGCCGTGTGCCCTGCAGAAGTGCCCCTGCCTTTCTCAGTGACAAGTAACACAAGTGATGCATTCTCCCCTGGGCCCACGTGAGCTGGTCGAGGGGGTGGGGGGGTGGGGGGAGGGTGCGCTTTTGGAAGAGACTTCTCCCCTGCTCATAGCATCTGTGGGGTCACATGCAAGTGTTCCAAACCTTCAGAGATGGGGCCACAGTCTTTTCCATACGCCTAAGCAGGGAACTTCGCACCTGCAGGCCATGGAAATCAGTGAGGCTCGGTGCCCTTGCCTACACTTAGTACGGTCAACTTGTGGCATCTGGGGAGTGCTGCCACCTCCCCATGGCTTTCTTTTCCATTGTCTGAGGAATAAAGAAGCTGAGCGCCTTTCCCTGAACGACCGGGGTCCCCATTGCTCTTTTGTTCTTCCTGGGGACCCTATTCATATTTTTGCCCACTCACCAATAGTAGGCTCTCTCTTCTCTCCATCTCTAGGCACTCTTTATGCTTTGAAATACTAGAGAAGGACAGATTGCTAGCTTTCAAGGTTATTCCCAACTGTGGGACTCCCATTTTCACTATGTGATCGAGTCCTCCGATGAATCAAAGTTTTTCCCTTCAAGAGTGTCACCGATGTCCATTTCAGCCCTTTGAGTTTGGAGCATTTGTGTTCCATTTAAGAAATCTTCCCTTACCTTTGGTCTTTAAAGAAACCACGGTATCACCAGACTGTCTTTTGGTTTGTACCTTTTAACACTAAGGTTTCTAACCCACCATGAGTGTACTTTTGTGTGTGGTGTGAGTTGTCAGTACAGTTTAATTTTTCCCTATGGGTAAGTGGTCCAAGCACTATTTATGAAGACAATATCCCTCCTCGACTTCTCGAACACAGAGCACAGCAACAGATGAAATTGTGGCAGCGGGGACGGGGCTGGGATGGGGGCGGAAGGGGGATTTGTCCCTGGTGGTGCAGGAAACCACTGCTGCAAGTAGCTCTTGCTGACCTCACTACTAAGTTCCTCTGATGTGGTAAATATCGCCGCACTGGGATCCCCTTATCTTGAAAACTATATAGCCTCACAATAATTCTTGACTACGGCTCCCAGGCAGGGCTCCCACCGTGCTTCTGCAAGCAAATAGCATATTGGCTGTACCTTGTCTTTGGAATCTGCCTGCTATTCTACCATCCGACCACCCAAAACACAAATTTGCTTCGATTTTCATTGTTAATCAAAATCTTTGATTTTTCTCCTCAGATTACTGTCCGTCGATGGAAACCTCTGACTCTCTCTCAAGAATATGTACTAATTTCCCCACATAGTCTGGTAGCAACTTTTATCAGACCTGGAATTACAAACATGATACAATTGTGCCCATTTAACTCTTTCACAAATGCCACGGGGAATACTGACACGCAACATCCAAACTGTTTGAAGACAAAGGCAAAATCCTATTGAATTGAAGAAGATCACCCTAAACAGCACAGGGGACTCTATTCCAATCCTCCTTTCTTTCTCCCTTTGCATGATCATGACAACAAACTTGGCCTATCTTCTGCTGCCTACAGGCAACCGGAGCTTCCCTATCCAGGAAATTTTAAGGAAGGGCGTCCCAGCAACCTCAAATCTGATCATCCAAAGTTCACTCCTAAGATAATTCCAAGCAGGACTTGGTGGCCAACATCTCCACTAATCTGCGATCAATGAAATTGAAACCCCATCTGGCAATCCAAGACCTGGCATGAGCCATGCGGTAAGTGTCAGGAAAGACGTACCATGGGAGAAAAGTCACATATCCCCAGGCCTACCTCAGACCCC
>NW_021700253.1:0-1793 GCF_005190385.1 Monodon monoceros
AATATTTAGAAAAAAGTATGAAAACACCCCACCTTAAGGGCAGGGGTAGTAAAAGTTTTTTTAAATGTATTTTTTACTAAGTGCTAAAATCCTAATAATTATGTGCAGAAATCATTCAAAATTGACAATCCAAGAGTTATCTGTATCTGTTATCTGTAACCCTGTTAAGGTACACCATTCTGTAACAAATTTCATGTTTAGTCATTTACATCTTTATTCTTTCCTCGCCATCTTTTCTTTTCAACAACAGTTCCATCTAGAATACTTGAGTTATACATGAAATTAGTACATCTTCTAGAGCTCAAATATTTATTGACAACGACTTCAGTAAATGGTTTTAAAATGTTTCTAAATTTTAATTTCAAAAAACCAACACCCATAATTATCAAAATATATTTACTGAGTGGTTATTATGTACTTTTACCCACTATTATATACAAAAAGTAAGCACAAAACGTTTTCTGGCCTATAAACTGATTGATTCATTGACTGATTTACTAGAGTAAAATAAAATCTTACTTTATCAGCAGGTCTCTTTTCACCTTCCTTCTTTACCTTTTCAGTTGTTAGGACCTTGCCATTATTATTGCCAGAAGGAAGAGTGGATGATGTTTTGGGCTCTTGCTTAATGGAAACAGTTTTTGTGCTTGAAATTTTGGGTGGTTCCACATCCTATAGGTGAAATTAAAAAGATACCCATAATTAAATATTCAGACTAATATACTGTTAAAAAAAAACAGATCATAAATCTAAACAACTATCAGTTAAAAATTAAGACATCATGTAGTGACCAATGTGTTGCCTTCTTCTTTAAACAACTTTATTGAGGAATAACTGATATACAAACTGCACCTAGTTAAAGTGTAAAACTGGATATGTTTCGCTCTATGGTTTCACGACAATCAATATAAGGAACATATCCAGTTTTACACTTTAACTAGGTGCAGTTTGTATATCAGTTATTCCTCAATAAAGTTGTTTAAAGAAGAAGGCAACACATTGGTCACTACATGATGTCTTAATTTTTAACTGATAGTTGTTTAGATTTATGATCTGTTTTTTTTTAACAGTATATTAGTCTGAATATTTAATTATGGGTATCTTTTTAATTTCACCTATAGGATGTGGAACCACCCAAAATTTCAAGCACAAAAACTGTTTCCATTAAGCAAGAGCCCAAAACATCATCCACTCTTCCTTCTGGCAATAATAATGGCAAGGTCCTAACAACTGAAAAGGTAAAGAAGGAAGGTGAAAAGAGACCTGCTGATAAAGTAAGATTTTATTTTACTCTAGTAAATCAGTCAATGAATCAATCAGTTTATAGGCCAGAAAACGTTTTGTGCTTACTTTTTGTATATAATAGTGGGTAAAAGTACATAATAACCACTCAGTAAATATATTTTGATAATTATGGGTGTTGGTTTTTTGAAATTAAAATTTAGAAACATTTTAAAACCATTTACTGAAGTCGTTGTCAATAAATATTTGAGCTCTAGAAGATGTACTAATTTCATGTATAACTCAAGTATTCTAGATGGAACTGTTGTTGAAAAGAAAAGATGGCGAGGAAAGAATAAAGATGTAAATGACTAAACATGAAATTTGTTACAGAATGGTGTACCTTAACAGGGTTACAGATAACAGATACAGATAACTCTTGGATTGTCAATTTTGAATGATTTCTGCACATAATTATTAGGATTTTAGCACTTAGTAAAAAATACATTTAAAAAAACTTTTACTACCCCTGCCCTTAAGGTGGGGTGTTTTCATACTTTTTTCTAAATATT
>NW_021700254.1:0-4581 GCF_005190385.1 Monodon monoceros
TGGGTCCCAACTCTCCCGGTTTAAGGGATTCTTCCTTCAGCTAAAACATGCATGGGAAACCCACAGTATGGTGCACCGTGTGACTGGGAAACGTTTTCAAATGCATCACAGTCTTCATCCCCTTTTACTCGTGTTCACCATTCCAGACCCTTTACTAACACTCTCCTCACTTGGAGAGTCAGTGAATTTAAATTCCTGTTAGGCACAGTTTGCAATTTCTGCGCAAGATGAACAGGAATAGGGAGAACCAATGAGAGACTAGCTGTACGTGTCTGCACGGGCAAATGGAACGCTCATTTCCCACCAGGAAGAGGAATTAACCAAAGGCTCAGCATGCCATGCTGGAACCAGATTAGGGCCTGAAGCAATCCTGCAGGTTTGCGGCCAGCTCACAAGAAAGCAAGTTGAAGAAAGGAGCTCAGGGGCACTGTAATTCACAAACCTGCAGAGTTATAAATGACAGCTATCGTCCAAAAATATATTGAAGGAAGGCTGCGAAGAGGACATGAAAGCGAGGCAGAATTGAAGGAAAACGATTTCAGGGGGTAGACTGGAATTGCATTTAAAGCGTAGGAAAAGAGGCAGAACGTGGACAATGATGCACTTGGCCAAAAAGGGTGTATGCGTTTTTTCCTGAATATATTCAGGAAAAAAACGCATACGCCCTTTTTCGCCAAACAAGCAAGCATGTTAAAGAAATCTGCACTACAATGAAGTCTCACTGCCCCCCGGTCAAAAGGGCCATCTTAAAAAAGTGTAAAATCCAGAAAGGCAGCACAGGCCATGGAGAACAGGGAGCCTTGTTATGCTGATGGGCGGGATGTAAATTGCCAACAGCCACTCTGGATAAGTGTAAGGTGTTTCCTCAAACAACTAAAACACAAATCTACGGAGCCTACGGCACTTCCACTTATGGTCCTATAGATTAGGGAAATTAAAATCAAAAACACACAGCCACCCCAAAATCTCGGACGGATCTGTTTACAAGAACCTCGTCTATGGTTCAAGTTAAATATCCCAGAATGTGAAAAATGGATAAAGAAGTTGTGGTACGTACGTACAATGGAATATCACTCAGCAATGAAATCTATGTCATCAGGCCAGTCACGGCATACAGAGTGGATTCAAGTACGATGATTCTAAGTGAAATATGTCTCACAGAAAATGAAACATCATAAGATATCACTAATACACGGAATGTAAACTTGGCTACACATGAACTGAATTACAAAACAGAACAGGGTCTCAAATTTAGAAAACCAACTTATGCTTGCTTAAGGGGAAAGGTGAGTTGGGGTGCTGCATAAAACCAGAGATAGAAATTAGCACAGATACCATTCCATAAGCCAAATATGTAATAGCAAAGACCTACTCCTTGCTCAACGAAATGGACTAAACACCACATGTTCAACGCCTAGGAATACACCTGACTAGTAAGAATCTTCAAACCCATGGATTTATATGTCTCTGTAAGAGCATCAAGCGTGTGTACAGTGGCATAAACTCAGCAGTGAAAATCCGATAAATCCCATTATCAAACTAAACTACAAAAACAAAACACAATGACAGTGAAATAGAAAGCAATTCTTAAATAATTGATTCAGGGCTTGTGATGCAACCTGGATTTACCACACCTACACCCAGAGCTGGGTGAAACATAAGGCTGGACTCTTCGGACTGATAGCTTTGGTGAGGTTCGGTGAGCAAATGCAGACCCTTTGAAGTCATACTGCATGGTACCCATTCCATGGGTCCCAACTCTCCAGGTTGAAGGGATTCTTCCTTCAGCTAAAACATGCATGGGAATCCCAGTGTATGGTCCACCGTGTGACTGGGGAACGATTTTAAATGCCTCTCAGGTTTTGTCCCCTGGTACTCGGGTTCACCATTCCAGAGGCTTTACTAACTCTCTACCCACTTGGAGAGTCAGTGCCTTTAACCTCCTGTTTGGCACAGTTTGCAATTTCTGCGCAAGATGAACAGGAATAGGGAGAACCAATGAGAGACTAGCTGTAGGTGTCTGCACGGGCAAATTGAATGCTCATTTCCGACCAGAAAAAGGAATTTACCAAAGGCTCAGCGTGCCGTGCCAAAACCAGATTAGGGCCTGAAGCAATCCTGCGGGTTTGCGGCCAGCTGACAAGAAAGCGAGTTGAAGAAAGGAGCTCAGGGACACTGTAATTCACAAACCTGCTGAGTTATAAATGACAGTTATCATACAAAAATATATTGAAGTAAGGCTGCGAAGAGGACTTGAAAGCGGGGCAGAATTCCAGGAATATGATTTCAGGAGGTAGACGGGAAGTGCTCTGAAAGCATAGGAGAAGAGGCAGATCCTCGACAATGATGCACTTGGTCAAAAAGTGCATATGCGTTTTTTCAGGGCCCTCATTAAAGAGGGTAGGAGGCTCCCAGCATGCTTTCATGGCCAACAGATCACCCACATCACCAAGTCGATGTGAGCCAGCCAGGCAGGAGTGACCTCACATCAGAGGGCCCACCTCACAGAAGGGTAAGGGACCCAGCCAGGATCAGACTCTCACCAGAGTGCCCACATCAGCAAGGGGCTGGGAACCAGGCAGGAGTGTCATCACACCCGTGGGGCCACATCATCCAAAGTTGAGGTACCCAGAAAAATGTGGCCTCAAACCAGAGGGCCCACATCACCATGGGTCTCAGAGCGAGGCAGGCAGGATTAACCTCACAACACATGGCACATTGTATAAAAAAGGTGAGGAATCCAGGAGTTGGAACATCCCAGCAGGCGGCCCAGAGCACCGAGGCTATGGGATCCAGGCAGTGATGAACTCACAACAGAGGGCCCTCTTCATGAAACTGTGAGCAAACCAGCCGTTGTGACCTCAGAGCACAAGGCCCACATCCCCATGGGGAAGGGAACCAAGCAGGAGTGTCATCGCACCAGTTGGCACACATCAGAAAATGTGGGGAGCCCAGCAGTTAGGGCCTGACGCCAGAGAGCTCTCATCACCGAGGACAGGAGGCTCCCAGCAGGTTCCAACTGCCACAAGAGGGCCGATGTTGCCCAGGCGGGGTGTGCCATCCAGGCAGGAGTGACCTCACAGAAGAGGACCCACCTCACAGAAGGGTGAGGAACCCAGCCAGGATCACACTCTCACCAGAGGGCCCACATCATCAAGGGGATAGGAACCAGGCAGGAGTGTCCTCACACCAGTGGGGCCACATCATCGAAAGGTGAGGGACCCAGCACACGTGGCCTCAAACCAGAGGACACACATCACCAAGGGGCTGGGAGTGAGGCAGGCAGGAGGAGTCTCAAAACAGAGGGCCCATAGAAGAAAAAAGGTGAGGAATCCCGCAGTTTGAACCTCCCAGCAGGTGGCCAGGAGCAGCGAGGCTATGGGATCCAGGCCGGAGTGAACTCACACCAGAAGACCCTCATCATGAAACTGAGCAACCCACCGTTGGGACCTCAGAGCAGAAGGCCCACATTCCCATGGGGTTGGGAACCTGGCAGGAGTGTACTCACACCACAGGGCGCACATCAGAAAATTTTGGGAGCCCAGGAGTTAGGGCCTGACGCCAGAGGGCCCTCATTACCGAGGGGAGGAGACTCCCAGCAGGCACCAACTCCCACCAGAGGGCCGACGTCGCCAAGGCGGGCTGTGCCAGCCAGGCAGGAGTGACCTCAGAGAAGAGGGCCCACCTCACAGAAGTGTGAGTAACCCAACCAGGATCAGACTCTCACCGGAGGGCCCACATCACCAAGGGGATGGGAACCAAGCAGGAGTGTCCTCACACCAGTGGGGCCACATCAGCCAAAGGTGAGGAACCCAGCACATGTGGCCTCAAACCAGAGGATAGACATCACCAAGGGGCTGAGAGTGAGGCAGGTGTCTGGAGGGGCACATTTAACTCTAATTTCCCACCAGGAAGAGGAATTAACCAAAGGCTCAGAGTGCCGTGCCGGACCCTGATTATGGCCTGAAGCAAACCTGCGGTTCTGTGGCCAGCTTTCAAGGAAACGAGTTAAGAAAGGAAATCACGGGCACTGTAATTCACAAACCTGCAGAGCTATAAATGACAGCTATTGGCAAAAATATATTGAAGTAAGTCTGCAAAGAGGACTTGAAAACGAGGCAGAATTGCAGGAATCATATTTCAGGAGGTAGATTGGAATTGCATTTAAAGCATGTGAAAAGTGGCAGATCTTTGACAGTGATGCACTTGGACAAAAGTGCGTATACATTTTTTCCTGAATATATTCAGGAAAAAACGCATATGCCCTTTTTGGCCAACCAAGCACTCGAGCAATGGAAATCCGCACTACAATGAAGTCTCATTTCCCATTCGTCAAAAGGGCCATCTGAAAAAAGTGTAAAAACCAGAAACACAGGACAGGCCATGGAGAACAGGGAGCCTTGTTATGCTGATGGGCGGGATGTAAATTGCCAACAGACACTCTGGAGATGTTTATGGTGTATCCTGAAACATCTGACAAACAAAGCTACAGAGCCTAGGGCACTTCCACTTTTGGCCCTATAGCTTAGGAAAATTAAAATCAACAAGACACAGCCAACACAAAATTTAGGGCTGCTGTGT
>NW_021700255.1:0-1256 GCF_005190385.1 Monodon monoceros
CTTTGGTTAATTCCTCTTCCTGGTGGGAAATTAGAGTTAAATGTGCCCCTCCAGACACCTGCCTCACTCCCAGCCCCTTGGTGATGTGTGTCCTCTGGTTTGAGGCCACATGTGATGGGTTCCTCATCTTTTGATGATGTGGCCCCACTGTTGTGAGGACACTCCTGCCTGGTTCCCATCCCCTTGGTGATGTGGTCCCTCCGGCGAGAGTCTGATCCTGGTTGGGTTCCTCACACTTCTGTGAGGTGGGCCCTCTTCTCTGAGGTCATTCTTGCCTGGCTGGCACACCCCGCCTTGGCGACGTCGGCCCTCTGGTGGCAGTTGGAGCCTGCTGGGAGCCTCCTCCCCTCGGTGATGAGGCCCTCTGGCATCAGGCCCTAACTGCTGGGTTCCCACATTTTCTGATACGTGCTAAGTGGTGCAAGGGCACTCCTGCCAGGTTCCCATCCCCATGGGCATGTGGGCCTTTTGCTCTAAGGTCCCAACACCTGTGTTGTTCACCGTTTCATGATGTTGGCTCTCTGGTGTTAGTTCACTCAGGCCTAGATCCCATAGACTCTGTGCTCTGAGCCGCCTGCTGGGAGGTTCCTACTGCTGGATTCCTTACCTTTTCTATTCTTTGGGTCCTGTGTTTTCACGCTCCTCCTTCCTAACTCACTCCCAGCCCCTTTGTGATGTAGGTCCTCTGGTTTGAGGCCACCTGTGCCGGTTTCCTCACCTTTATTGATGTGGCCCCACTGGTGTGAGGACACTCCTACCTGGTTCCCATCCCCTTGGTGATGGGGGCCCTCTGGTGAGAGTCTGATCCTGGCTGGATTCCTCACACTTCAGGGAGGTGGGCCCTCTGCTGTGAGGTCACTCCTGCCTGGCTGTCACACGTCACCTTGGCGATGTGCGCCCTCAGTTGGGAGTTGGTGCCTGCTTGGAGTCTCCTCCCCTCGGTAATGAGGACCCTCTGGCGTCAGGCCCTAACTCATGGGCTCCCAAAATTTTCTGATGTGCGGCCTGTCGTGCGAGTACACTCCTGCCAGGGTCCCATCCCCATGGGGATGTGGGCTTTCTGTTCTGAGGTCCCAACGCCTGGGTTGCTCACAGTGTCAGAATGTGGGCCGTCTACTGTGAGTTCACTCCGGCATGGATCCCATAGCCTCGGTGCTCTGGGCCACCTGCTTGGAGCTTCCAACTGCGGGGTTCCTCACCTTTTTTATTCTATGGGCCCTCTGTTTTGAGTCTCCTCCTGCATGCCTCACTCCCAG
>NW_021700256.1:0-5519 GCF_005190385.1 Monodon monoceros
CCTTCAGAGGGCCGTGCCTCGGACCCCCACGTCCAGGACCCTTCTCCATCCTCACGCCCTCTGTGCTAGATCCCACCTCTCCTCCAGGGTCTCCTCTTCATTTCAGGGGAGGTGGGGTCTTGACAGGGTTTAGGAGAGTCCCCGTGGGCAGGGTCCGGCGTCAGGCTCTCGGTGTCCTCATCTGTAGGATGGAGAGTGTAACAGTACAACTTCTGAGCCTTGATATGAGATTGTGTTCGGTTCCTGGAGCCGCCCAACAAGGTACCACAAATTGAAGTCGCCAGTGGGGTTGCAACTTCTCTCCCTTTTCTGAAAGCTCAAGTGAAAAACATCACGGTGCTGGCAGGGCCATGCTTCCTCTGATGGCTCTGGAGAAGGGTTTTTCTTCTTTCTTCCATCTTGTGATGTTCCCAAGTGTTCCGTGGTTTACGGCTGGATTACTCCAGTCTCTGTCTTCATTTTCACATGGCTGTCTCCCCTCTGGTCATGCCTACGGCCAATTTGCCCTCTTCTTTTGAGGATACCTGTCATATGGGATTAGGCCCAGTCTAATGACCTCATTTTTTGTTTTGTTTTGTTTTTAACATCTTTATTGGAGTATAATTGCTTTACAGTGGTGTGTTAATTTCTGCTGTATGACAAAGTGAATCAGCTATACGTATACATATATCCCCATATCCCCGCCCTCTTGCTTCTCCCTCCCACCCTCCCGAGCCACCCCTCTAGGTTCTCACAAAGCACTGAGCTGATCTCCCTGTGCTATGCAACTGCTTCCCATTAGCTATCTGTTTCACATTTGGTAGTGTATATATGTCCATGTCACTCTCTCACTTCATTCCAGCTTACCCTTCCCTCTCCCTGTGTCCTCACGTCCATTCTCTACGTCTGCATCTTTATTCCTGTCCTGCCCTCTAGGTTCTTCAGAACCATTTTTTTTTTATTCCATATATATGTGTTAGCGTACGGTATTTGTTTTTCTCTTTCTGACTTACTTCACTCTGTTTGACAGTCTCTAGATCCATCCACGTCTCAACAAATGACACAGTTTCGTTCGTTTTTATGGCTGAGTAATATTCCATTGTATATATGTGCCACATCTTCTTTATCCATTCATCTGTTGATGGACATTTAGATTGCTTCCATGTCCTGGCTATTGTAAATAGTGCTGCAATGAACATTGTGGTACATGTCTCTTTCTGAATTATGGTTTTCTCAGGGTATATGCCCAGTAGTGGGATTGTTGTAATGACCTCATCTTAACTCGAGTACATCTGCAAAGGCCCTATTTCCCAATAAGTTCCCCTCGCAGGTACTGGGGATGAGGGTTTCAGCATATCTTTTGGGGGGCATAATTTAACCCCTAGCAAATATGACACGAGGTGTCACCTGCATATGAAGTGCCTGACCCAGTGTAGGTGCTCAATGCCAAGGGGCTATTATTACTGTGTATCCAAGATCTACCTTCCCCCACATTTTAATATTCCGGAATCTGTGTATGTCTTATTATCTACTCGTACATTGCTTGACGGATTTTTTCTTTTTCTGTTTAAAATATGTTGTGAAATGTATGATCTATCTCACATCTGTGCAAACATGGTATAACTTGTTCAAGAAGCCTCGGCGTGTCCATGCCCTGCGAGAATGTGGTGCGGCTGCCCACAGATCTTGCCTGCAGCTTCTGGAATCTTAGGAAGCAGAGATCATGATTCCGGCAGAGGTGGTGGACCCAGAGTGAGGCCTGGGAGGAGGGGCAACTGCTTGGTAGCGGGGCTCTTGGGTGTGTCGGGCTCCCGAATTCATTTCCTGGACACTTGCTGAGCACCTATGGCATACCGCGCTCCAGGGGTGCAGGCGGTAGCAGGAAGCCCAAGGGCCTCCTGAGCTGAGTCCGCAGGACACAGAGGCCCGGGAAAGCCCTCTCCTGCTGACTGCAGGGAGGCCAGGGCAGGATGGGGTGCAGTCCATGGGGCTGGAGCAAACATTTTAGGTGGTGGAAGGATCCCAGTGTAGACCAGAGACTGTGACAAAGCAATCTAGCTGTCTGAGAAATGTATGGAGCTGCCTCACTGAGATGTCGCTTCGCAGAGGCCCAGAGCCTCCCTCTCCACCTGGGAAGCCTTCCTGGAGCCCATGGCGGCAAGAGAGGTCCAGAGTGGAAGCACAGGGACATCCTGGTGGCTCTAGACTCCCAGACAGACACCGCCCGCCCATCGGCCTGCCAACAGGAAGTGGCCCGTGTTCCCTTCCTCCTGGGAAGCTTGCTCCAGGAGAGGCGCTCATCCACCCGCTCCCAGGTCCCAGTGACAAGATGGCCAGTGGGGCCTTGAGACGCCTCTGTCTCCCTCTTGTCTCAGCAGCTGTAGTTTGCAAGTCCCGAGGGAAGCCTCCCCAGTGAGGGGTGGCCCCTTCTGGGCTCTGGAGGAAGATGGGGGCAGCGGCAATCCAAGCAGAACCAAAGATCCTCCTGCCTCAGTCCCTTCCACTGCACCCCAGCCCCTCCCCCAGCTCCTTGGGCCCCCAGACACAGCCCCTGTGTTCTGCCACACCCCCTGCCAGGCTCCAACCACCTGCCAGGGAGCTTTCAGGACCAGAAAGACGGCACACTTAGCAAGTGAGGCTAAAGTAGCCAGAAACAAGGGCCCTCTAAGGAAGCGCTGGGGGGAGGCACCTTGTAAGTGGAGTCTTGGGAACTCCAGGGACTCCAGGGATTTTCTCAGTGGTGGCATTACGGGTGTAGCCTTTCAGGAGCTCAGAGTGGAGACTTTCAGGTCCAGAGAGGGTCAGCCTGTAGCCACAGGCTCCCGGCTGAAGAAGCTGTCAAGCTGGTCCCCCAGGAACCCTAGGATAGGCCCCCCGGCATGGCCAGGGATTGGCTCCCAGCTGTCCCTCCCTCCAGTGAAGCGGCGGTGAAGCTGGTCTAAGTCCTCTAATTCCATGCCCCCTCCATTCTGCTGCTGCAGTGGCCCGGGGGCGGAGCCCTGGCAGCGCGGAGCCCTGGGCCCCAGCCACTTCCTCCCCTGACCCAGTTCCTCCATGACCAGACTGTCTGAAGGCACCAGAATTCTCTCCTTTCAGGGCCCTGCTCTTCAGAAGCCCACCCTCCACCCCATCACATTGGAGTCAATATGAATGTTGAATTGGACAAGCCACCAACTGCTTTCTGGCTTATCTGGGGCTCGTGCCTTTTCAATCCAGAGCCATTTTATGCCTTTGTGTGAAGATTGTCGGGAATCTCTAAGTAAGGTGGCCCTGAAATTTGGTGGCCAGTCCGGGTTAGCTAGAGATGATGAGGGTGTCATCCTATGCATGGCTCTGGGTCTTTCCTCAATGTTCAGGTCCCTCATGGGTCTGTCCACACAGGCCAGGGAAGCTTTGGGCCACTGCCCAGGGTGGTACATTGAGCAAGGGGTCTGAGGTGGGCAGCAGATGGGCAGCGGGGTCTTTTGTACTTGTTGGAGAGAGGACAAGAGGGAAGCCTGGATGTTCTGATTCTTATTTCCATGGGAGCACCAGGAGAGGACATGGCTGGGCCGCCAGTAAAGTTGAGGCAGTCTAGGTTCATCCACTTCTCAAAGGTTGAGGATGGGAAGCCTTGGGTCGTCCAATTCTTCCCATATGTCCTCGTGGACAGGCCTCTATGCTCCCTTGGCAATTTGGCTTGTCAGAGAAAAACAATACATTGACAGTTGGCCTGGTCATCTGTCCATGTCCATGTTGAGGGGGTACTGCGGGCTTGCAGAGCAGTGGGTCAGCTCTGGGACCCCCTAGGACCTCACCAAAGTAGTGCCTGCCCTTGAGGCTCCGGACCCTGAGCAGCCCGCCTGGTCTCTGTCTGTGAAGTTCTTGAAAGGGCAACAGTGTCTGTTATTCAAGTGTCTGAACTGACAAACAATCTCACTCTTAATGCCTATTTGGGGTGAGGCCACCAGTAATTAAGGTGGTGCTGGCCAATCTGGTCACTGGCAAGTACCTCTTTTTTGCAGAGTATGGGCTGCAGGTTCGGCAGGACGCCAAGTCCTACATCCTTAGTAGCTGGGCAGCTCAGGGCACATTATACAAGCTTCTCTGTGCCTCAGCTTTCTCTTCTGTATTTATATGTTCATTGGGAACCTCCTCAGGGGTACACACCAGACTCCACTTGGAGGATGGGCAGGGGAGCTAGACCAAAACTCTGGGACAGGGTTCTGGTGCTTCAGCAGCTAACAAACTTGATTCAGGTTACTCATCCTTAGAAACAGCTCATATAATAATACCCACTCCCCGGTGGGTTTGGGAAACCTAATTACTACTTGTGAAATGTTTGCAAGTTCACAGAGGAAAGGTGATACCATCATGGCAAAGTATGACTACCATAATCGTGATCTTCTCAAGCTGCCCCCAGGGCTAAGTCCTATAAAATTGCCGTTTGTGAAATTCTGCTATTGTTACAAAGTGCAGCTGTTATCCATGATGATACAGACTAATGTCTAAGGTATTGCTGTGCTCATGGAAAACTCTTAAATCAGCCGAAGTGAAGAAGGTAGACCAGGCCACCTGCCGTGAGCTTGTCCTGCTCTCTAATTCCAAAAGTAAACAGAATCCTTGAGGAGGTAGGCCCCTGAAGAAGCACCAGATAGCAACAGCATTCTCTGAGCACCTAGTGTGCACCAGGCAGTGTGTTATGCACGCTAGCTCATTGAATCTTCCCAACAAGTTTAGGAAGTAGATTTTATCATCTCCATTTTGCAGAGGAGAAAAAATGAGGCTCAAAGATGTTGACTTGCCCACAGAAAATGAACCTTGCAGTTATAAATAGCATGGCTTAGAGTGGAGCAAGAGCTGGGCCGGGTGGGAGGTGACCAGAGAGTCTGGGCAGGAGGCAAGGAGTCTCTGAACTAGGTTAGCAAAGCGAGGATGGCTTCCACATTTCCAGTTTGGGCACCTCTACCCTCACCCCCGCCAACCCAGTGAACAGGTCCGCTGCCAACGGAGAGAGGCAACCGAGGAGGGGAAGGCGGTAGGGAGGGCAGATGACTGGTGCAGGGTAGCCTGAGCTTGGGACTGCCAGCATATCTCCACGCGCTGGCCTGGGCCTTGGGAGGGAAGTTGAGACGCAGTCGCTGACAGATTTGACAGGTGAAGGCCTGGGAGGAGATGGCCAAAATGCAACGTGTCACTCGGGGCCACTAGCCCCAAGGCTCAGTTCTCGCTGGAGGAAACCTCCAGAAGGCAGCGCGGGCCAAGGTGACAGGTGTCCGCGAAGACCTCCCCGCGGGACTCGCCGGCGGCGCGCTCGCTCCCCGCAGGCCTGCGCCGAGTCAGCGATCCCGCTCGGCTCTCCGCGCCCTCCCCCGGGTTCCCGGTCCCCCCACACTCCGTCGCCCCCGCCCTCTCCTCCTCCGGGCGCGGAGCCGAGGGCCGAGGCCTCCGCGCACTGTGAGCCGGGAAAGCGGCACTGCTCGGGCCTGCCGGGCGGGGCTCGGGGCGCATGCGCGGCGGCCTACGGAAGCCCGGAAGGAGGGGCGGGAGGTGCGGTTCAG
>NW_021700257.1:0-11250 GCF_005190385.1 Monodon monoceros
CAATCTGTATTTTTGTCTAGGTCTGAATGGGGTCTCTTGTAGACAGCATATATATGGGTCTTCTTTTTGTATCCATTTAGCCGATCTGTGTCTTTTGGTGGGAGCATTTAGTCCATTTACATTTAAGGTAATTATCGATATGTATGTTCCTATTCCCATTTTCTTAAGCGTTTTGTGTTTATTATTGTAGGTCTTTTCCTTCTCTTGTGTTTTTTGCCTAGAGAAGTTTCTTTAGCATTTTTTGTAAAGCTGGTTTGGTGGTGCTGAACTCTCTCTGCTTTTGCTTGTCTGTAAAGGTTTTAATTTCTCCATCAAATCTGAATGAGATCTTTGCTGTGTAGAATAATTTTGGTTGCAGGTTTTTCTCCTTCATCACTAAATATGTCCTGCCACTCCCTTCTGGCTTGCATAGTTTCTGCTGAAAGATCAGCTGTTAACCTTATGGGGATTCCCTTGTGTGTTATTTGTTGTTTTTCCCTTGCTGCTTTTAATATGTTTTCTTTGTATTTAATTTTTGACAGTTTGATTAATATGTGTCTTGGCATATTTCTCCTTGGATTTATCCTGTATGGGACTCTCTGTGCTTCCTGGACTTGATTAACTATTTCCTTACCCATATTAGGGAATTTTTAATTTTAATCTCTTCAAATATTTTCTCAGTCCCTTTCTTTTTCTCTTCTTCTTCTGGAACCCCTATAATTCGAATGTTGGTGCACTTAATGTTGTCCCAGAGGTCTCTGAGACTGTCCTAAGTTCTTTTCATTCTTTTATCTATATTCTGCTCTGCAGTAGTTATTTCCACTATTTTATCTTCCAGGTCACTTATCCGTTATTCTACCTCAGTTATTCTGCTATTGATCCCATCTAAAGTATTTTTAATTTCATTTATTGTGCTGTTCATCATAGCTTGTTTCATCTTTAGTTCTTCTAGGTCCTTGTGAAATGTTTCTTGCATTTTGTCTATTCTACTTCCAAGATTTTGGATCATCTTTGCTATCATTATTCTGAATTCTTTTTCAGGTAGACTGCCTATTTCTTCTTCATTTGTTAGGTCTGGTCGGTTTTTATCTTGCTCTTTCATCTGCTGTGTGATTTTCTGTCTTCTCATTTTGCTTACCTTACTGTGTTTGGGGTCTCCTTTTTGCAGGCTGCCAGTTCCTAGTTCCCGTTGTGTTTGGTGTCTGGCCCCAGTGGCTAAAGTTGGTTTAGTGTTTGTGTAAGCTTCCTGGTGGAGGGGACTAGTGCCTGTGTTCTGGTGGATGAGGCTGGACCTTGTCTTTCTGGTGGGCAGGTCCACGTCTGTTGGCATGTTTTGTGGTGCCTGTGGACTTATTATGATTTTAGGCAGCCTCTCTTCTAATGTGTCAGGTTGTGCTCCTTTCCTGCTAGTTGTTTGGCATAGGGTGTCCAGCACTGTAGTTTGTTGGTCGTTGAGTGAATCTGGGTGCTGGTGTTGAGATGCAAACCAGTGGGAGATTTTTGCCGTTTGATATTATGTGCAGCTGGGAGTTGTCTTGTGGACCAGTGTCCTGAAGTTGTCTCTCCCACCTCAGAGGCACAGCACTGACTCCTGGATGTAGCATCAAGAGCGTTTCATCCACGTGGCTCAGAATAAAAGGGAGGAAAATTAGTAAGAAAGAAAGAAAGATAGAAAGAAAGAAAGAAAGAAGAAAGAAAGAAAGAAAGAAAGAAAAAAGAAAGAAAGAAAGAAAGAGTGAAGGGAGGGAGAGAGGGAGGGTTGGATGGAGGGAGGAACGGAAGAAGAAGGGAAGGAAGGAAAGAAAGAAATAATATAAAGTAAAATAAAATAAAGTAAGATAAAATAAAGTTATTCAAATAAAAAATAATTATTAAGAAAAAAAATTTAAAGGAAAATGAAAAAAACAAAAGAAACAACATCAACCAAAAAAAAAAAAAAAAATCCTGACAGAAATAACCCTAGGACAAATGGTGAAAGCAAAGCTATACAGACAAAATCTCACGCAGAAGCATACACATACAGACTCATAAAAAGAGGAAAAGGGGAAAAAATCATAAATCTTGGTCTCAAAGTCCACCTCCTCAACTTGGGATGATTTGTTGTCTGTTCATGTATTCCACAGATGCAGGGTACATCAAGTTGATTGTGGAGCTTCAATCTGCTTCTTCTGAGTCTGCTGGGAGAGATTTCCCTTTCTTTTCTTTGTTCTCACAGCTCCCGGGGCTCAGCTTTGGATTTGGCCCTGCCTCTGCATGTAGGTCGCCTGAGGGCGTCTGTTCTTCTCTCAGACAGGACAGGGTTAAAGGAGCCGCTGATTCGTGGACTCTGGCTCACTCAGGCGTGGGGGTGGGAGGGGTTATGGAGTGCGGGGCAAATCTGCAGCAGCAGAGGCCGGCGTGATGTTGCACCAGCCTGAGGTGCACCGTGCATTCTTCCGGGGAAGTTGTCCCTGGATCCCAGGACCCTGTCAGTGGCGGGCTGCACAGTCTCCCTGGAAGGGAGGTGTGGATATTGACCTGTGCTCGCACACAGGCTTCTTGGTGGCAGCAGCAGCAGCCTTAGTGTCTCATGCCCATCTCTGTGGTCCGTGCTTTTAGCCACGGCTCGAGCCCGTCTCTGAAGCTCCTTTAAGCAGCGCTCTTAATCCCCTGTCCTCGCGCACCAGGAAACAAAGAGGGAAGAAAAAGTCTCTTGCCTCTTCGGCAGTTCCAGACTTTTCCCCAGACTCCCTCCCGGCTAGCCGTTGTGCACTAACCCCCTGCAGGCTGTGCTCACGCCGCCAACCCCTCTCCTCTCCCTGCGCTCCAACCAAAGCCGCAGCCTCAGCTCGCAGCCCCGCCCGCCCTGGCAGATGAGCAGACAAGCCTCTCGGGCTGGTGAGTGCCGGTTGGCACCGGTCCTTTGTGCGGGAATCTCTCTGCTTTGCCCTCCGCACCCCTGCTGCTGTGCTCTCCTCCACGGCTTCGAAACATTCCCTCTCTGCCACCCGCAGTCTCCACCCACGAAGGGGCTTCCTAGTGTGTGGAAACCTTTCTTCCTTCACAGCTCCCTCCCACTTGTGCAGGTCCCATCCCTATTCTTTTGTCTCTATTTATTTTTTTTTCTTTTGCCCTACCCAAGTACGTAGGGACTTTCTTGCCTTTTGGGAGGTCTGAGGTCTTCTGCCAGCATTCAGTAGGTGATCTGTAGGAGTTGTTCCACGTGTAGATGCATTTCTGGTGTATCTGTGGGGAGGAAGGTGATCTCCGCATCTTACTCTTCCGCCATCTTCCCTACGATCTCTCTAGTTATTTTCTGATGACAATTTTATGAAATGGTAATTATCACCATCTTAATTTTTCAAACGAGGTTCAAACCATCTTTTTCCATGTTTCTGTGTTAGTCCTACATGTGACCATGGTGGTAGAGAGAGTTTAATGTGTTAAAATGAGTATAAAAATAAAACTTAACAAGTTATAAATAACTTTGATTCAGTTTTGGAAAAGTAGTAACATATCAAGTTTCCAGTCTTGCCTTGCAGGGTTTTTGCCAGAAGTATTTGATACCCAACCTGCCTTGACTGAAGGACTCCTGCCTCTGTGATGATATGCTACTTACCTTGATCCCGCTTCAAGATCAGTACAGGAAATTCACTGACGAGAGCTCTGCGAGAAGCATTTACTCTGAAATTGTAATATGAGTAACTATGTCCACACACTGAAAACTTGGACTCTTCTTATTAAAAATCCAGGCTTCCAAAGCTTGGGTGTGTGTTACCTAATGAAAAGTGTGACCTTTCACCAGCAGGACGCTTGCTGGTCTCTCCCGAAGGGTTTCCTGAGAGAACAAACCATCGGCAATGCTGCCTTATTCAGTAGGCTTCAGAGTAATAACAGTAACCATGTTTATACCCTGGCCTCATATACTATCTTTTCTGTGAACCACCACAGGTGTTCTAAATCCACTCTCTCATTGTTCCTCCTTTGGGCACTCTGAGCAAAATGGCTTCTTTACTTCTATTTATGTGTAAACGTCAGAATGTGGCCTTAGTGCCTGTGTAAGTTTTGACCTTCACTTACTGACTCTGTCTCACAATCTCCTCAGATAATTAGTAGCTCATCTTTGAACCATCCTTGAAGGTAAAAGTGCTGTTAAAGCCCTTAAAAAAAAAAAACATTAAAATACTGACACCTTAGGTTTTACTAATAAAAGGGTATCAAACAAATGTGTTACTTACAGATGAATGAGAAACCTATTTTTTTTTTTTTTGCTAAAACACTTTCCAAATAATCTAGGGTCATTGCTTTCCCTATCAGTCCCTCATGGTGACAGTTAATAGGTTTCTGACTTCAGGTTGAAGATCCTTCCGGGGCAGAGGCAATTAGGCTTCATTCAGCCCAATTTGATATCATCAGGACGCCATTGAACGTGAGATTTTATGCCCACAACCTGTAGATAGCAATAGAGAAGGATCAAGAGATGAGTTCAATTGATAAAAATTCCACTTTTCATTGTCTTTCTCTTCCAAACTGAGTTTAGAAAAATCTAGTCTTAGTCTCTGAGGCAATCTAAGACTCAACTGTGTCCTTGCCCTCCTTTCAAAGACCCTTCTGCAGCTCCTGGCTCAGACGTGGTGCCCACCTCCTTTGTCTGCACGAGGATACATGCTGCTTTATGAGCCACTGAAAGGATCAAAGTGACCCTGCACTCATGGAAGATTTATATCATTCATGCACATATTTAATAAAGGCTGGGATTTGATAGTTCTTGACTATTCTAGGTTAACTATTGCATTCAAGTGTTTGGGCTTGAAGGAGTAAAATAAAGAAAATGCTGGTGTTAACACTTACATAGACCAGTTTCTACTACTTGGTCTAAATTCAGATAATTTCTTATTTTCTGTGACATACACTAAGGATATTGTTCATTCCTTACCATCCTATACTCTTGTTCATATATTGCACTGATTTCTTTATTGAAAGTGTGTGTAGATGTTTAATATTTAAAAATTAGAACTCTTGTTTATGGTATACTAGATTCAAAGATTTAGAGCCAAATATTTTGAATCTAGAAGAGGAAACTTTAATTTTAAATAAATTCTTATCTTGTGATTATTTTAGTGAGGACTGCATTAGCAATATTAGCTTTTACCTTACTATTAAAATGATGCATAATCATAAAGGTATGGTTAGTTGTTTAGCGGAGAGACTGTCCTCTCACTGATCTTCCTGGTATTTTTCTCAGAACATATGAATTAAAAACATCTCTGAAGACACAGAGTATCCCAGAGCCAAAGCATGCTTTCAGAAAGGGGAGAATTAGCCTTTTCTCAGCCCACTTATTAAAACTGGAGACTGGTCTGTTTACTAATTTTTAATCCTTCCTGTACCAGCAGCTATGTCTGTATGCAATCCTCAGGTGTCAAACTCATTGGGCAGAATTCCTTCTCCAAATTTCTTTTTTTGTAACTTCCTGTATCTTCTGAGTGAGTGAATATGCAGATCTGGGGCAGAACTTGGCCACCTTTAGCAGCTCTTGTAAAGGGATCAGATCAGCCTGCCTGGGAGGCTCTCTAATTGGAGGTTTATGGTAATGTAATTGTTTCCCACCTGCAAGGCAGCTCTCAGCACTCCAAGCATGCAAGAGGAGAGAAAGCCAGGTTGATGGACAGGCAGTCCCAGCCCAACCTTGCCTGTTTTGGAATGGCCCAAGGTCAGCCCATCTGGTGACCTCACAGCTCCAAATTTGTGTTGATTGCCATCAGGGCTGCTGCAAGAGGCTGCCAACACAGGGGCTTTGATGTAGTCTTGGAATCAAGATCTTTCTCCAGATAACAGGGAAAAGTGAGGAAAAGGCAAGCCCACTCAGGACATGCTGGGGAGTAGCCTTTCTTTGAAATGATGTGGGGTGTGACTATCCGGGAGTTACGGAGGCCTAAGGAGAAAGTGATAAATGTAAATGTCCAGGCACTTAGAGGGGAGGACTCAAGTCAGGGTTTTTAATCTCACTTCTGGTGTTAGGGAGCTATTAACCAGTTTACTGAGGGGTCAAAGTACAGAGGGGTTTCACACGTGAAATAGTCTTTGTTTTTCTAAATACTTCCTTCAACTGTTCTCTGTCTCAGCTCCCTTTTCATTGGGTAGCAGATCCCCAAACTTTATTGTCACGTTAAATTATTAAAATTAATCCAGTCCAGTTTAAAACCCCAGTTTGTTCTTCTTTCCTCGCCTTCCCACTGCCTTCCCAGAGTCTTGAACTGTGGCTCCAAAGGACTTCTGAGTGAGATGGGGAAGGTTTTCTCCACTTTCAGTCCTAGCCCAGCCCTGAGTCTGTCTCCCTTCTGGCTGAGAACTTGGTAGAGAGATCGGAGAGGCTGATATTCTCTTCTGACATGGGTCACACAGTCAGAGGGGTGGAGACAGCTGTCTCTAGTGTGTTCTGAGTCTTTAAGCTTCTGTTGCTTTCTTCAGGGGGAGACTTATGCCCACATGGTATATGTGGCTTCCAGGGGGAAGGGTCCAGTTTCACCCTGACCCTTCTTCTCACTAAATAATCCTATCGGGGACTTCCTTGGTGGTCCAGTGGTTAAGACTCTGCACTCCCAATGTAGGGGGACCAGGTTCGAACCCTGGTCAGGGAACTAAGATCCCACATACTGCAACTAAGCCCACACGCCTCAACTAGAGAAGCCCAAGAGCTGCAACAAAGACCCAGTACAGCCAAAATAAATAAATATAAATCGAAGTTGTTAAAAAAACTAATAATCCTATCACAGAATATTGGCTTTTCTACCTTTGATCTGTCTGTGCCTCCAACACAGCTCCTGCTAGATGGTAGCTTTCTCCAACCCACAGTTCCCTGTGTAGCCCCATAGCTCCCATATCCTTTATTAAGGTCTGTCCCTCTGCATCAGCTCCAGAACCCACTGAGGAATTCTTTTGAACGCTCCACCGGCAAATAGAAATCTGAACGGCACTCTCGGCCTCTATTCCTTTCTTCTCATCTTCCAAATTCTCTAAAACAAAAGAAGACACAGGTCTCAATGTTGACATCTGCCCTCAGGATTCAGGGACAGCTTGTGAAGCTCTCTCAGGAATTTTTCCCCAAGTAAACCCCACCCACTTTGCCCTCCAGCAATACAAGAGCAGACCCAAAGATGCACATCTTCTTTCTTTTCTTTTCTTTCTTTCTTTCTTTTTTTTTTAACATCTTTATTGGGGTATAATTGCTTTACAATGGTGTTTTAGTTTCTGCTTTATAACAAAGTGATTCAGTTATGCATATACATATGTACCCATATCTCTTCACTCTTGCGTCTCCCTCCCTCCCACCCTCCCTATCCCACCCCTCTAGGTGGTCACAAAGCACCGAGCTGATCGCCCTGTGCTATGCGGCTGCTTCCCACTAGCTATCTACCTTACGTTTGGTAGTGTATATATGTCCATGCCTCTCTCTCGTTTTGTCACAGTTCACCCTTCCCCCTCCCGATATCCTCAAGTCCGTTCTCTAGTAGGTCTGTATCTTTATTCCTGTCTTACTCCTAGGTTCTTCATGACATTTTTTTTTCGTAAATTCCGTATATATGTGTTAGCATAAGGTAATTGTCTTTCTCTTTCTGACTTACTTCACTCTGTATGACAGACTCTAGGTCTATCCACCTCATTACAAATAGCTCAATTTCATTTATTTTTCTATCGCTGAGTAATATTGCATTGTATATATGTGCCCCATCTTCTTTATACATTCATCCGAAGATGGGTACTTAGGTTGTTTCCATCTCCTGGCTATTGTAAATAGAGCTGCAATGAACATTTTGGTACATGACTCTTTTTGAATTATGGTTTTCTCAGGGTATATTCTCAGTAGTGGGATTGCTGTGTCGTATGGTAGTTCTATTTGCAGTTTTTTAAGGAACCTCCATACTGTTCTCCATAGTGGCTGTACCAATTCACATTCCCACCAGCAGTGCAAGAGTGTTCCCTTTTCTCCACACCCTCTGCAACATTTATTGTTTCTAGATATTTTGATGATGGCCATTCTGACTGGTGGCCATCTACTGGTGGCCAACTACAATGAGGTAGTTGGCCACCAGTAGTGGCCTCATTGTAGTTTTGATTTGCATTTCTCTAATGATGTTAGATACCTCATTGTAGTTTTGATTTGCATTTCTCTAATGATGTTGAGCATTCTTTCATGTGTTTGTGGGTAGTGTGTATATCTTCTTTGGAGAAATGTCTATTTAGGTCTTCTGCCCATTATTGGATTGGGTTGTTTGTTTTTTTTTGTTATTGAGCTGCATGAGCTGCTTATAAAATTTGAAGATTAATCCTTTGTCAGTGGCTCCATTTGCAAATATTTTCTCCCATTCAGAGGGTTGTCTTTTGGTCTTGTTTATGGTTTCCTTTGCTGTGCAAAAGCTTTGAAGTTTCATTAGGTCCCATTTGTTTATTTTTGTTTTTATTTCCATTTCTCTAGGAGGTGGGTCAAAAAGGATCTTGCTGTGATTTATGTCATAGAGTGTTCTGCCTATGATTTCCTCTAAGAGTTTGATAGTTTTTGGCCTTACATTTAGGTCTTTAATCCATTTTGAGCTTATTTTGTGTATGGTGTTAGCGAGTGATCTAATCTTATACTTTTACATGTACCTGTCCAGTTTTCCCAGCACCACTTACTGAACATGCTGTCCTTTCTCCACTGCACATTCCTGCCTCCTTTATCAAAGATAAGATGACCATATGTGTGTGGGTTTATCTCTGGGCTTTCTATGCTGTTCCATTGATCTGTCTTTCTGTTTTTGTGCCAGTACCATACTGTCTTGATTACTGTAGCTTTCTAGTATAGTCTGAAGTCAGGGAGCCTGATTCCTCCAACTCCGTTTTTTGTTCTCAAGATTGCTTTGGCTATTCTGGGTCTTTTGTGTTTCCATACAAATTGTGAAATTTTTTGTTCTAGTTCTGTGAAAAATGCCAGTGGTAGTTTGATAGGGATTACATTGAATCTGTAGATTGCTTTGGGTAGTAGAATCATTTTCAGAGTGTTGATTCTTCCAATCCAAGAACATGGTATATCTCTCCATCTATTTGTATCATCTTTAATTTCTTTCATCAGTGTCTTATAATTTTCTGCATACAGGTCTTTTGTTTCCTTAGGTAGGTTTATTCCTAGATATTTTATTCCTTTTGTTGCAATGGTAAATGGGAGTGTTTTCTTGATTCCACTTTCAGATTTTTCATCATTAGTGTGTAAGAATACCAGACATTTCTGTGCATTAATTTTGTATCCTGCAACTTCACCAAATTCATTGATTAGCTCTAGTGGTTTTCTGGTAGCATCTTTAGGATTCTCTATGTAGAGTATCATGTCATCCGCAAACAGTGACAGCTTTACTTCTTCTTTTCTGATTTGGATTCCATTTATTTCCTTTTCTTTGATTGCTGTGGCTAAAATTTCCAAAACTATGTTGAATGAGAGTGGTGAGAGTGGGCAACCTTGTCTTGTTCCTGATCTTAGTGGAAATGCTGTCAGTTTTTCAGCATTGAGGATGATGTTGGCTGTGGGCTTGTCATATATGCCCTTTATTGTTTTGAGGAAGTTCCCTCTATGCCTACATTCTGCAGGGTTTTTATCATAAATCGGTGTTGAATTTTGCCAAAAGCTTTCTCTGCATCTATTGAGATGATCATATGGTTTTTCTCCTTCAATTTGTTAATATGGTTTATCACATTGATTCATCTGCGTATATTGAAGGATCCTTGCATTCCTGGAATAAACCCCACTTGATCATGGTGTATGATCCTTTTAATGTGGTGTTGGATTCTGTTGGCTAGTATTTTGTTGAGGATTTTTGCATTTATATTCATCAGTGATTTTGGCCTGTAGTTTTCTTTCTTTGTGACATCCTTGTCTGGTTTTGGTATCAAGGTGATGGTGGCCTCGTAGAATGAATTTGGGAGTGTTCCTCCCTCTGCTATATTTGGGAAGAGTTTGAGAAGGATAGGTGTTAGCTCTTCTCTAAATGTTTGATAGAATTCGCCTGTGAAGCCATCTGGTCCTGGCCTTCTGTTTGTTGGAAAATTTTTAATCACAGTTTCAATTTCAGTGCTTGTGATTGGTCTGTTCATATTTTCTGTTTCTTCATGATTCAGTCTTGGCAGGTGGTGCATTTCTAAGAATTTGTCCATTTCTTCCAGGTTGTCCATTTTGTTGTCATAGAGTTGCTTGTAGTAATCTCTCATGATCTTTTGTATTTCTGCAGTGTCAGTTGTTACTTCTCCTTTATCATTTCTAATTCTACTGATTTGAGTCTTCTCCCTTTTTTTCTTTTTTTAATGAGTCTGGCTAATGGCTTATTTATTTTGTTTATCTTCTCAAAGAAGCAGCTTTTAGTTTTATTGATCTTTGCTATCATTTCCTTCATTTCTTTTTTCATTTCTTTCTGATCTGATTTTTATGATTTCTTTCCTTCTGCTAACCTTGGGTTTTTTTTTTTGTTGTTGTTGTTGTTGTTCTTCTTCTTCTTTCTCTAATTGCTTTAGGTGCAAGGATAGGTTGTTTATTTGAGATGTTTCCTGTTTCTTAAGGTGGGCTTGTATTTCTATAAACTTCCCTCTTAGAACTGTTTTTTCAGCATCCCATAGGTTTTGGGTTGTTGTGTCTCCATTGTCATTTGTTTCTAGGTATATTTTTATTTCCTCTTTGATTTCTTTAGTGATCACTTCGTTTTTAATTAGTGTATTGTTTAGCCTCCATGTGTTTGTATTTTTTACAGATCTTTTCCTGTAATTGATATCTAGTATCATAGCATTGTGGTCGGAAAAGATACTTGATACAATTTCAATTTTCTTAAATTTACCAAGGCTTGATTAGTGACCCAATATATGATCTATCCTGGAGAATGTTCGATGAGTGCTTGAGAAAAATATGTATTCTGTTGTTTATGGATGGAGTGTCCTATAAATATCAATTAAGTCCATCTTGTTTAATGTATCATTTAAATCTTGTGTTTCCTTATTTATTTTCATTTTGGATGATATGTCCATTGGTGAAAGTGGGGTGTTATAGTCTCCTAGTATGAATGTGTTACTGTCGATTTCCCCTTTTATGTCTGTTCGTATTTGTCTTATGTATTGAGGTGCTCCTATGTTGGGTGAATAAATAATTACAATTGTTATATCTTCTTCTTGGATTGATCCCTTGATCATTATGTAGTGTCCTTCTTTGTCTCTTGTAATAGTCTTTATTTTAAAGTCTATTTTGTCTGATATGAGAATTGCTACTCCAGCTTTCTTTTG
>NW_021700258.1:0-1134 GCF_005190385.1 Monodon monoceros
CATGTTTCTGCTTTTTTGGGGTATTCACTTTTCTTCTGTAATGCCCTCGTGCATGTGATATTAAAAATTAATAAACTTATGTATCTTTTCTCCTGTTAGTCTGCCTCTTATCAGTTTATTTCACAGAGACAGCTGTTGAACCTAAGAGGGTAGAAAGAAAGTCTTTCCTCCCCTACATCAGCTAGGGCTGCCACAACAAAATATCACAGACTGGTAGCTTAAACAACAGGAATTTATTTTCTCAGAGTTCATAAAGCTGAAAGACCACAGTCAAGGTGCTGGCAGCATTGGTGTCTCTCCTTGGCGTGAAGACAGCCACCTCCTTGCTGTGTCCTCACATAGCCTTTTCTTTGTGTGCCTGTACCCCTGGAGTCTCTTCCTCTTCTCATAAGGACATAGTCTTATTAGATTAGGGCCCCACCCTTATGATCTCTTTTAACCTTAATTACCTCTTTAAAGACACTATTCCAAATAGTCTCACATTCTACGGTACTAGGGATTAGGGTTTCAACATATGAATTTTAGTGGGGGGGGACATAATTCAGATCATAACAATACATTATAAAGAAATGGACAAAGAAGGATAGTAATGAACTTGGAAAGTTAGGGAGTGATAATGCATATAAAATGGGAAAGATGTATAGGAATATAAGAATGATATTATTTTACACAGTTTGGTTATAATGTTTTCTGTTTTGCCAAGGTGTGTATGTGCATGTATACATGTCCATGTCCTTTGTTTTTTTTTTTTTTTTTTTTTTGTACACGGGCCTCTCACTGTTGTGGCCTCTCCCGTTGCGGAGCACAGGCTCCAGATGCGCAGGCTCAGCAGCCATGGCTCACGGGCCCAGCTGCTCCGCGGCATGTGGGATCTTCCTGGATCAGGGCACGAACCCATGTCCCCTGCCTCGGCAGGCAGACTCTCAGCCACTGCGCCACCAGGGAAGCCCCCTTTGCATTATTTTTAAAATCAGAAACAAGAGGTGAATTTTTATCGAATGACTTTTCATTCATGTAATATGAGGTTTTATTCTAGATTGCGTATTTTCTTAGTAGTTATAGATATAAATTTAACTATTCACTGAATTTCATTTAATATTTCATTCAACATGTCATCATCTGTATTTATAGGTG
>NW_021700259.1:0-9463 GCF_005190385.1 Monodon monoceros
CCTGTAGTTTTCTTTCTTTGTGACATCCTTGTCTGGTTTTGGTATCAAGGTGATGGTGGCCTCGTAGAAGGAATTTGGGAGTGTTCCTCCCTCTGCTATATTTTGGAAGAGTTTGAGAAGGATAGATGTTAGCTCTTCTCTAAACGTTTGATAGAATTCACCTGTGAAGCCATCTGGTCCTGGACTTTTGTTTGTTGGAAGATTTTTAATCACAGTTTCAATTTCAGTGCTTGTGATTAGTCTGTTCATATTTTCTATTTCTTCCTGATTCAGTCTTGGCAGGTTGTGCATTTCTAAGAATTTGTCCATTTCTTCCAGATTGTCCATTTTATTGGCATAGAGTTGCTTGTAGTAATCTCTCATGATTTTTTTTATTTCTGCAGTGTCAGTTGTTACTTCTCCTTTTTCATTTCTAATTCTATTGATTTCAGTCTTCTCCCTTTTTTTCTTGATGAGTCTGGCTAATGGTTTATCTATTTTGTTTATCTTCTCAAAGAACCAGCTTTTAGTTTTATTGATCTTTGCTATCGTTTCCTTCATTTCTTTTTCATTTATTTCTGATCTGATTTTTATGATTTCTTTCCTTCTGCTAGCATTGGGGTTTTTTTGTTCTTCTTTCTCTAAGTGCTTGAGGTGCAAGGTTAGGTTGTTTATTCGAGAAGTTTCCTGCTTCTTAAGGTGGGCTTCTATTGCTATAAACTTCCCCCTTAGAACTGCTTTTGCTGCATCCCATAGGTTTTGGGTCGTTGTGTCTCCATTGTCATTTGTTTCTAGGTATTTTTTTATTTCCTCTTTGATTTCTTCAGTGATCACTTCATTATTAAGTAGTGTATTGTTTAGCCTCCATGTGTTTGTATTTTTTACAGATCTTTTCCTGTAATTGATATCTAGTCTCATGGTGTTGTGGTCAGAAAAGATACTTGATACAATTTCAATTTTCTTAAATTTACCAAGGCTTGATTTGTGACCCAAGATATGATCTATCCTGGAGAATGTTCCATGAGCACTTGAGAAAAATGTGTATTCTGTTGTTTTAGGATGGAGTGTCCTATAAATATCAATTAAGTCCATCTTGTTTAATGTATCATTTAAAGCTTGTGTTTCCTTATTTATTTTCATTTTGGATGATCTGTCCATGGGTGAAAGTGGGGTGTTAAAGTCCCCTACTATGAATGTGTTACTGTCGATCTCCCCTTTTATGGCTGTTAGTATTTGCCTTATGTATTGAGGTGCTCCTATGTTGGGTGCATAAATATTTACAATTGTTATATCTTCTTCTTGGATCAATCCCTTGATCATTATGTAGTGTCCTTCTTTTTCTCTTTTAATAGTCCTTATTTTAAAGTCTATTTTGTCTGATATGAGAATTGCTACTCCAGCTTTCTTTTGGTTTCCATTTGCATGGAATATCTTTTTCCATCCCCTTACTTTCAGTCTGTATGTGTCTCTAGGTCTGAAGTGGGTCTCTTGTAGACAGCATATATAAGGGTCTTGTTTTTGTATCCATTCAGCCAGTCTGTGTCTTTTGGTGGGAGCATTTAGTCCATTTACATTTAAGGTAATTATCGATATGTATGTTCCTATTCCCATTTTCTATATTGTTTTGGGTTCGTTATTATAGGTCTTTTCCTTCTCTTGTGTTTCTTGTCTAGAGAAGTTCCTTTAGCATTTGTTGTAAAGCTGGTTTGGTGGTGCTGAACTCTCTCAGCTTTTGCTTGTCTGTAAAGGTTTTAATTTCTCCATCAAATCTGAATGAGATCCTTGCTGGGTAGAGTAGTCTTGGTTGCAGGTTTTTCTCCTTCATCACTTTCAGTATGTCCTGCCACTCCCTTCTGGCTTGTAGGGTTTCTGCTGAGAGATTAGCTGTTAACCTTATGGGGATTCCCTTGTGTGTTATTTGTTGTTTTTCCCTTGCTGCTTTTAATGTGCTTTCTTTGTATTTAATTTTTGACAGTTTGATTAATATGTGTCTTGGTGTATTTCTCCTTGTATTTATCCTGTATGGGACTCTCTGTGCTTCCTGGACTTGATTAACTATTTCCTTTCCCATATTAGGGAAGTTTTCAACTATAATCTCTTCAAATATTTTCTCAGTCCCTTTCTTTTTCTCTTCTTCTTCTGGAACCCCTGTAATTCGAATGTTGGTGCATTTAATGTTGTCCCAGAGGTCTCTGAGACCGTCCTCAGTTCTTTTCATTCTTTTTTCTTTATTCTGCTCTGCAGTAGTTATTTCCACTATTTTATCTTCCAGGTCACTTATCCGTTCTTCTGCCTCAGTTATTCTGCTATTGATCCCATCTAGAGTACTTTTAATTTCATTTATTGCGTTGTTCATCGTTGCTTGTTTCATCTTTATTTCTTCTAGGTCCTTGTTAACTGTTTCTTGCATTTTGTCCATTCTACTTCCAAGATTTCAGATCATCCTTACTATCATTATTCTGAATTCTTTTTCAGGTAGACTGCCTATTTCCTCTTCATTTGTTAGGTCTGGTGCATTTTTATCTTGCTCCTTCATCTGCTGTGTGTTTTTCTGTCTTCTCATTTTGCTTATCTTACTGTGTTTGGGGTCTCCTTTTTGCAGGCTGCACGTTCGTAGTTCCCGTTGTTTTTGATGTCTGTCTCCAGTGGCTAAGGTTGTTTCAGTGGGTTGTGTAGGCTTCCTGGTGGAGGGGACTAGTGCCTGTGTTGTGGTGGATGAGGCTGGATCTTGTCTCTCTAGTGGGCAGGTTCACGTCTGGTGGTGTGTTTTGGGGTGTCTGTGGCCTTATTATGATTTTAGGCAGCCTCTCTGCTAATGGGTGGGGTTGTGTTCCTGTTTTGCTAGTTGTTTGGCATAGGTTGTCCAGCACTGTGGCTTGCTGGTCGTTGAGTGAAGCTGGGTGCTGGTGTTAAGATGGAGGTCTCTGGGAGATTTCCGCCGTTTAATATTATGTGGAGCTGGGAGTTCTCTTGTTGACCAGTGTCCTGAAGTTGGCTCTCCTACCTCAGAGGCAGAGCCCTGACTCCTGGCTGGAGCACCAAGAGCCTTTCATCCACACGGCTCAGAATAAAAGGGAGAAAAAGTAGAGAGAATTAATAGAAGTATGAGGAAAGAAAGAAGGAAAGGAGGCAAGGTAGGAAGGAAGAAAGAAGCAAAGAAGGAAAGAAAGGAGGGAGGGAGGGAGGAAGGAAGGAAGGAAGGAGGGAAAGAAGGAAAAAAGAAAGAAAGAAGATACAGTAAAAATAAAATAAAGTATAATATAGTTATTGAATTAAAAAATATTTAGAAAAAAAAAAAAGGGACAGATAGAACCTTAGGACAAATGTTGGAAGCAAAGCTATACAGAGAAAATCTTACACAGAAGCATACACATACACCTTCACAAAAAGAGGTAAAGGGGGAAAAATCATAAATCTTGCTCTCAGAGACCACCTCCTCAATTTGGGGTGATTCGTTGTCTAAAGGACGGAAGGAAGGAAGGAAAGAAAGAACGAAGGTAAAGTATAATAAAGTTATTACAATTAAAATTAATTATTAAGAAAAAAATTAAAAAAAAAAAAACCATGGACGGATAGAGCCCTAGGACAAATGGTGGAAGCAAGAGTATACAGACAAGGTCTCACACAGAAGCATACACGTACACATTCACAAAAAGAGGAAAAGGGAGAAAAATCATAGATCTCGCTCCTAAATTCCACCTCTTCAATTTGGGATCATTCCTTGTCTATTCAGGTATTCCACAGATGCAGGGTATATCAAGTTGATTGTGGAGCTTTAATCCGCTGCTTCTGAGGCTGCTGGGAGAGATTTCCCTTTCTCTTCTTTGTTCTCACAGCTCACAGGAGCTCAGCTTTGGATTTGGCCCTGCCTCTGCGTGTAGGTCGCTGGAGGGCGTCTGTTTTTTGCTCAGACAGGACGGGGTTAAAGGAGCCGCTGATTCGGGGGCTCCGGCTCACTCAGGCCGGGGGTGGGGGGGGGAAGGAGGGGCACTGCGTGCGGGGCGGGCCTGTGGCATCAGAGGCGGCGTGACGTTGCGGCAGAGGCCGGCGTGACGTTGCACCAGCCTGAGGCCCGCCGTGCGTTCTCCTGGGGAGGTTGTCCCTGGATCCCGGGAACCTGGTAGTGGCGGGCTGCACAGGCTCCGCGGAAGAGGGGTGTGGAGAGTGACCTGTGCTCGCACACAGGCCCCTTGGTGGCGGCAGCAGCAGCCTTAGCGTCTCCCGCCCGTCTCTGGGGTTCGCGCTTTTAGCCGCGGCTCGCGCCCGTCTCTGGAGTTCCTTTAAGCAGCGCTCTTAAACCCCTCTCCTCGCGCACCAAGAAACAGAGGGAAGAAAAAGTCTCTTGCCTCTTCAGCAGGTGCAGGCTTTTCCCCGAACTCCCTCCCGGCTAGTCGTGGTGCACTAACCCCTTCAGGCTATGTTCAAGCCGCCAACCCCAGTCCTCTCCCTGCGCTCCGTCCAAAACCGAAACCCGAGCCTCAGCTCGCAGCCCCGCCCGCCCCGGCGGGTGAGCAGACAAGCCTCTCGGGCTGGTGAGTGCCGGTCGGCACCGATCCTCTGTGCGGGAATCTCCCCGCTTTGCCCTCCGCACCCGTCGCTGTGCACTACTCCGCGGTTCCGAAGCTCCCCCCTCCGCCTCCCGCAGTCTCCGCCCGCGGAGGGGCTTCCTAGTGTGTGGAAACCTTTCCTCCTTCACAGCTCCCTCCCACTGGTGCAGGTGCCGTCCTTATTCTTTTGTCTGTGTTTTTTCTTTTTTTCTTTTTCCCTACCCAGGTACGTGGGGAGTTTCTTAACTTTTGGGAGGTCTGAGGTCTTCTGCCAGCCTTCAGTAGGTGTTCTGTAGGAGTTGTTCCACGTGTAGATGTATTTCTGGTGTATCCGTGGGGAGGAAGGCGATCTCCGCGTCTTACTCTTCCGCCATCTTCAAGGTCCCCCTGGTCTTCTTAACTATTATGTTATATGGTCTTATGATATTCTTTCTGTGAATGAATTAAAGTTCTAGTTATAAAATTCATGAAATGTTTGAATAACTTTTCATAAAAAGCCAATACCCTGTCTGAAATTCTGTCCCTCTTGAAATGAAAACTGAGACTAATATAAACAATAACAGAGTTAAGTTTTTGATACAGAAAAACTGGTTTCAGAATACAATGCTATTTTTGATGAAATCTTGGAACATAACAAAGCTTAACAAAAAATGGACTTGACTCCCTTGATGGTACACTCAGAGTTTAAAAATCTCAGAGTTGCTCCTGATTCTGCACAGACAGAATGTGGAGATATTAATTTTTTGTCATTTGGCTTCTAGATGTCCTTGGAGTGTGCACCCCTGTGGAATCCAGTTCATCTCCAATCTGTCAGAAAGCATCAGAGGTGGTTTTGAGTCCTTATGTCCTGAGCCTGTGAACAAAATGTGTGAGTACACTGAAATAATGAGGTCAATTTTACTGTTGTCAAGGGTCTTTTAAAATGATTTTATAATGGTTGTATTTGAATGAATTTACCCTGTAGTTTCAGGTTGAGGAGGGAGGAGCAATGTTTGGTTAAGTTTAGAAAATATCTTTACTGGAATTGTCTTATGTGTGCAGGTTCATTCTTTGCCCTAGAAAGGCTTTGATGGACGTGAATGAATTAAATCTGAGAGATTTAACTCAGTAAGAAGCAAAGATAATTTTTCAATATAGTTATCAGATAGCTTAAAAATTACCAAATGATAGACCATACATATATTTATTCACAAATGAAATTTTCCCAGTGCAGTCTAGCATCCTTTTCATTTAGGTTTTAAGAAGATAATATATTAAGGGTCCCTTCTCTGCCCCTGAGGCAGGTTACTATCATCTCAAAAGAAACCCAAAACTTTGAAGGATTCACTAGTTAAGCTAGTGGTTACAACCACAATTTAAAACTTTTAATGACTCAGGAAATTAATTTTGGAACTGTTGTATATATCTGTGCTATATGAACATTGTTCAAATGATTATTTTTATTTTCGAGGTAAGTTAGTTTGGGGAGACAAAATGATTATTCCTGTTGGAGAGAATATTAGGTTTTATGTTTTTTTATTTCTAGAGATTCAGATGATGACTTCAGATGTAGGTTTGTGAATTTTGAGCCAATTGAACAGGTTGAGTTTTCATTGCCTTGAGATGAGCATTTGCTTTGTTTGTTGGAAACTGGAGGGGGCTGAATAATAAGCTAGTCAAATTTATTTAATTTGGGTAAATAGTACAATTTGACTAATTCCATGTAAACTTAAAGAGATTATGTTTGAAAATAAGGGGTCGCTTCTTGTTTTTACTGAGTAAATTTATTTCACTTCTTAGCTGGACACTGAGCCTATTGTGCATTCCTGGCCTACTATATAATTTTTTGTCTTTCTCCTCCTTTGATTTAGCCAAAGCAGAAGACCAGTTTCCCACAACAGCCGGGCTTCTTGATGAATTTGAGTTCATGAGCTAGTATGTCTGAAGGGCTTTGGGAAGATTTGAGTTGAGGCTAGATTGAGGTGAAGAAGAAAGAGTTTTGTTTTATACTTGTAGACTCTTCCTGTAGGAATGAAAATGTAATCAAGTACTCTTAGGTAAAGAACAATCACTAAATAGCTAAGCTGAGGAAGTTTCCCATGAAATCTTGTTCAATTTATATGGCTTATATTTTATTACACATACCAGTTAGAGATTGTTGCAGGGAATAGGTAGCCATTCAAATTAGCCCAAGTTGAAGTTTTATTATAAGATTTCTAGGGCATCTCACGGGGCCTAGCAGTTACAGCAAGAATTTTAATTTCTAGCCAGTTTTAATTTTAGGAGAAAGGTTAAACATGATAGCTCATTCTCCTATTTTGCTCCACAATTTTTAAGAGAGAGGCACATTTATTTCAGTAATTAGAATCAGGTACAAATGACACCTTTAACAGGCAACAATCCTTTCTCCATACTCTAGCTATCATTGAAGAGGTATGTCAGTGTATTTCAGGAGCTTTCAAGTAAATCAATTAGCAAAACTTTGTCAGTGGAATTGATTTAAAATTTTTATTTTCTTAGCGTTTCCTGCAACCATGCTTTAAATATTTAAAAGTGATGGAATTTTCTTTCAGATCAGTCATTGAACACATTAAGTCACTTTTTTCAATCTCCAAAATCTTCTCACTTTGATAATTTGTGTGTTTATTCCTCAACCATCACCCTTTTCCATTTTAATACATCGGATATATTGAGTTTACTTTCTGTAAGCATTCCCTGTTTTGATCGGCACATCTGTGTTAAATGAATCAGTTTCCTTGTCAGTCCTTTCAGACATTATTTTTTCTTGCAGATGTCCATCCTAGAGCCCTCACCATTATCCTGGGACATTCTTTTTATTTTTTCCTGGCTCCTTCTTTTCTGATTCTCTTTCTTGGTTTACTGCCAACTTTTCAATGAAGTTCATTTTCCAGAAGATTTCTGAAGAGAATACATAGGAGGTAAATTTTTGTGGCCTTAAATATACTAGAATTTTCTTATTCTATAAATATACTTATTTCTACTTATATTCTTTAAGTACATTGGCTAGGTACTGAATTTTAGATTGGAAATAATTTCCCCTCTAAACATTCAAGTTCTCCTTCATTATCTTTTAGTTTTCCTATTTCTGTCCAGAAACCTGACCCCATCCAGATTCCATAGTCTATGTTTTGGTTTCTCTCTTTCATGCTAGAAGATTTCTCCATATGTTAGGTTATCCTTGGCTATCTCCTATATTTGAGAATAAGGGGCCTCATAATTACTTGGAAAACCATTATTACAGGGACGTTTTAATTGGTGAGGTTTATTACAGTAAGGTGGCAACATGGCTTTTTAATTGAGAGACCCTAAATCTCATACATGTACATGTTTTCTCTGGGCTTTTCAGTTTCTCTAAAGAAGATTTCTCCAATTTCATGCTTGGAGGGTAAAAACCTAGAGGTCTATGTTCTGGGAAGTAAACCAGAAAATGACTTTCAGGTCTTACCATTCAGTACAGGGATTTGCCTTTCATCCTCTGTTACTCAACAGAACATGTCTTCTGCTGTACAAACTTCTACAGAGTGCAAACTTTAGATCTTCTGTTGGGGTCAGGGAGAGGATCTACCATCTAATTTTTTTTTAAAGTGAACTTTCAACTAATTCTCTTGTGTTACTAATATATCCTTTCCTCATTGTATTAACATCTCACCTTCAGAGATACCTGGTATTTTCATATCCTAAGACTTTCTGGGCTTTTGAGGTAAAATTGGCAGCTTCCTATTGGCTTCTTTCAATTCAGGTTGAGGTTTCAGCTTTATCTGGTTTGCTAAGCAGTTCCCATTCATCCACCTATCTTCCAACATTTCAGAAATGTTTTTGATATTGCTTATATAGTATCTTCTCCTCTCCTATTCTTTTCATCCTTATGGATTTATAAGTTTAAAATTCACTCGCTGTCAGTTTAGTGTGGTTTTGCAAGGGTGAGGAGTAAATAAATATGTGCATCCACTGTCATGCGTAATCAGAAGTTCATGAAATATCTTAAAGCAGTATATGCAAAAGATAGTGATACCTCCATGGTGTGACAATAATACTATGTAGAATATACCAATTTATCATTACAATATCTGCAAGTAAAAGAGGGCATAAATACTCTAAAAGCATAAAGGCCTGCCCTTCCTAGCTCTCATGCTGTTTTCTCAGTAGAAGAGCTAATTCACCTGAAACCTTTACAGAGCCTCCTGCCTAAGTTCTCCAGTTGTACTTCACAGATCCTTCTGTTGTAATACTTGCTACATTTTCCTCTATCTGTTTATTTATCTTTTTCTCACTAAGCTTCAGTTTCTTGATAGCAAATATTAAACCTTATTCATCTTTGTACTCCCTGGGCTTAGCACAGTGCTTAGCATGTAGTAGGTACTCCATACATGTTTACTGAAAAATGATGAATAAATATATTAATAATTTACCTGCATCTCCAAGGAACTCTTAACATCTCATATCTAAAGTAATTACTCTCCAGTTTTTTCCTCTTCTCTGCTTCCTATCTCTCCCATTCCTAACAAGCAAAATATACTTTTACTCATTACTTGAACTAAGTATAGATATATTTCATATATTTCTATTGCTTACTTAATTTTTACAATTTAACTATTGTAAAAGGCTATTTAATCATTTGAGGTGTTTTACTTTCAAAAAAAATTTCTCCAGAATGAAGCAACATAGTTTTTTATTTGTTGGTCATTTACAGACATTTATCCAAATATTTTTGCCACTTGGGATAATGATGGATGGTATAAGGTGGTGGCCAGGCTTAGACACAATTGTTAATGTAATTCAAGGGTTATTTACTGCTCATGTGTTACCTCCAGGAAATTTTACTTAACACTGTTTGGAAATCAAAATGAATAAGAAAAAAAATCCTGCCATTAAGAAGCTTACATTAGTGTGTATATATATATATATATATATATATATATATATATATATATATATAT
>NW_021700259.1:9473-11760 GCF_005190385.1 Monodon monoceros
TATATATATATATATATATATATATATATATATATATATATATATATGATGGAATATAACTCAGCCATAAAAAGGAATGAAATAATCTCATTTGCAGCAACATGGATGGACGTAGAGATTATCATACTAAGTAAGTCAGACAGAGAAAGACAAATACCATATGATATCACTTACATGTGGAATCTAAAAAATGATACAAATTAACTTATTTACAAAACAGAAATAGACTCACATAGAATATAAACTTATGGTTACTAAAGGGGAAAGGGGGGGAGGGATGAATTGGGAATTTAGGATTAACAGATATACACTACTATATATAAAATAGACAACAAGGGCCTACTGTATAGCACAAGGAACTATTTTCAATATCTTGTAATAATATATAATGGAAAGAATCTGAAGAATATATATGTATATATGTATATCTGAATCACTTTGCTGTATACTTGAAACACTGTAAATCAACTATACTTCAATAAAAATCTTATAATAAGTAAAAAAATATAGAATGATGTCATTTAAAAAGGTAAAAAATAATGAATGCTATGAAATTCAAAATATGCAGAGCCCACAAATATATGGAATCATGAAGGGTGTTTTTTGGGGAAGTAGCTTTTAAAATGTTCTTTAAAGAATGGCAGAAGTGATAGAATCAAATGGAAAGGGATGAGAAAGTAGAGTAAGAGGCAGAGAAAACAATAACTAGATGTGTTTAGAAATAGGAAGTAAGCAGTGTATTTGGCTAGAGAGTAGAGTAGAGGATACATAAGGATATATGGAAGGAAGAGCTAGAAAATGGAGGATGAGCCATTTTGCAGAGGACTTTCAATGTCAGGCTAAGGTATTTTACTCAGTGGAGTAGCCAATGGGGAGACACTGAAGGTTTTAATCTAGGGAATAGAATTATTTGAATTATGATATAAAAATATTAGTGAGGCAGATGTAATATCAGAAGAGAAATGGGAAAAGGAGAGACCCATCTCAAGGGTACTCTTGTAGGCTGGGAAGAAAAAATGAGCTTCTGAAAAAAGAATAAGAATAGAACACAATTTTTTATATGTTAATTACTATTTATGTTACTATTCAGTTGTTTACTTATCCATTTTCTGTCCCCTCCCACTAGAATGTAACATCCTTAAGAACAAGAATCTTGTCTGTTCCCTCGAGCCCTGATCACCAATGTCTGAGGTAATGCCTGCAATATCGTAGTTGCTCAGGAAATGCTTCTTGAAGGAATTAAAGAGACATACAAAGAAAAAGAGAAAAAAAAATCAAATAGGTCAGTCTCAGGTGCATGAATTAAGTGAAATAAATTTAAATAGGCCAGTAATCCCAATTAATGAAAATAGAGTGAACCCTGCAATTAAAAGACAGAAATGGTCAAATCCGATTTTAAAAATCCCAGTTGTATGCTATCTAAAGATTCATACTTAAAACGTAAAGACACAGCAAAGACTAAAGTAAAAGTATTTATCCCAGATAAATACTAACCAAAAGAAATATGCTATAACTATATCATTTTTATACAAAGTATATGTAAATTAATATAAAGTTAAGTGGCATATTAAAATGTATATGTTTATATATTTAGAAATTATATATAACTAATATTATTTAAAAAATATAAAGCATAAGTGGACAGAATTACATGGAAGGTTGACAAACCCACAATCCAGAAAGATTTTAACATACTTCTATAAGTAACTGACACAAGCTTCATCTAATGGGTCTATATAGTACTTACGTAGAAGTTTCTTTTTAAGCACTAATGGAATATTTAGACTGAGTGGGAAAAATCATATAATTACACACTGGAGGAATAGCATTAAGCTAAAGAACAAAGAGCAAAGATGAAAAAGAAAATTGCTGACACACAGAGAGCATGAGGGATGAGAATGGACACTGAGGATGAGAATGGGGAGACACAGATGTATAGGGGCCTGGCTGAGGAGAGACTGCATGAGATGGAAGGTTTCAAGTTGGGGAGTTAGCACAATCAGACTGTTAGGAAGATCATTTTGATGAGAATGTAGAGGAGTGGAGAGTGGAATGTAGAATGAGGAGTGAGTAGGAGAGCTGGGATAAAGGAGACTAGATGGGAGACCATTACAGCAGTGCAGGCATAAGACAATGAGGTCCTGAATTAAGGCAGTATCAGCAGAAATTGAGGGGAAGATGCAGCTTTGGTCAATGTTATGGAAATATAATTGTCAGTACAAGTGACTTACTGAGGGGGAAAAAATATTGGGTTGGCCAAAAAGTTCGTTTGGGTTTTTCCATAAGA
>NW_021700260.1:0-341 GCF_005190385.1 Monodon monoceros
CCTAACACGTACGCTCACCATAAACCATTCTCGTACCCTAACCTGTACCCTAAACCGTCCCTGTCCCCTAACCATAACCCTAACCTTAACCCTAACCCTAAACCTTACCCGAAGCCTTACCCTAACGTGTATCCTAATCCTAACCCGTACGCTAACACTAACCCGTGCTCTAACACATACGCTCACCCTGAACAATTCTCGTACCCTAACCTGTCCCCTAAACCGTCTCCGTCCCCGACCCCTAAACCTAACCCTAACCCTTACCCAAATCCTTACCCTAACCCGTCCCCTAATCCTAATCCGTATGCTAACACTAACCCGTACCCTAAAACCTATGCTCA
>NW_021700260.1:441-740 GCF_005190385.1 Monodon monoceros
CTGTACGCTAACACTAACCCGTACCCTAACACGTACGCTCACCCTAAACCGTTCTCATAACCTAACCTGTACCCTAAACCGTCCCCTGTCCCCTAACCATAACCCTAACCTTAACCCTAACCCTAAACCTTACCCGAAGCCTTACCCTAACGTCTATCCTAATCCTAACCCGTACGCTAACACTAACCCGTGCTCTAACACATACGCTCACCCTGAACAATTCTCGTACCCTAACCTGTACCCTAAACCGTCACCGTCCCCGTCCCCTAACCCTAACTCTAACCCTAACCCTAACCCTC
>NW_021700260.1:840-1181 GCF_005190385.1 Monodon monoceros
CCTAACACGTACGCTCACCATAAACCATTCTCGTACCCTAACCTGTACCCTAAACCGTCCCTGTCCCCTAACCATAACCCTAACCTTAACCCTAACCCTAAACCTTACCCGAAGCCTTACCCTAACGTGTATCCTAATCCTAACCCGTACGCTAACACTAACCCGTGCTCTAACACATACGCTCACCCTGAACAATTCTCGTACCCTAACCTGTCCCCTAAACCGTCTCCGTCCCCGACCCCTAAACCTAACCCTAACCCTTACCCAAATCCTTACCCTAACCCGTCCCCTAATCCTAATCCGTATGCTAACACTAACCCGTACCCTAAAACCTATGCTCA
>NW_021700261.1:0-883 GCF_005190385.1 Monodon monoceros
GGTACAGGATAGGGTACGAAAACGGTTTAGGGTGAGCGTACGTGTTATGGTACTGTTTAGTGTTAGCGTACGGGTTAGGATTAGGGCACGGGTTAGGGTAAGGCTTCGGGTAAGGGTTAGGGTTAGGGTTAGGGTTAGGGTTAGGGGACGGGGACGGTTTAGGGTACAGTTTAAGGTACGGCAACTGTTTAAGGTGAGTGTACGTGTTAGGGTATGGTTTAGTGTTAGCGTACGGGTTAGGATTAGGGGACGGGTTAGTATAAGGCTTCGGGTAAGTGTTAGGGTTAGGGATAGGGGACGGGGACGGTTTAGGGTACAGGTTAGGATATGACAACAGTTTAGGGTGAGCGTACGTGTTAGGGTACGTGTTAGTGTTAGGGTATGGCTTAGGATTAGGGGACGGGTTAGAGTAAGGCTTCAGGTAAGGGTTAGGGTCAGGGTTAGGGTTAGGGTTAGGGGACGGGGACGGTTTACGGTACAGTTAAGGGTACGACAACGGTTTAGGGTGACCATACGTGTTAGGGTACGGGTTAGGGTTAGCGTACGGGTTAGGATTAAGTGACGGGTTACAGTAAAGCTTCAGGTAAGGGTTAGGGTTAGGCTAGGTGGACGGGGATGGTTTAGGGTACAGGTTAGGGTACGAGAAAGGTTTAGGGTGAGCGTACGTGTTAGGGTATGGGTTAGTGTTAGCGTTCGGGTTAGGATTAGGGGACGGTTTAGGATAAGGCTTCGGGTAAGGGTTAGGGTTATGGTTAGGTTTAGGGTTAGGTTTAGGGGACGGGGACGGTTTAGGGTACAGGTTAGGGTACGATAACGGTTTAAGGTGAGCGTACGTTTTAGGGTACGGGTTAGTGTTAGCGTATGGGTTAGGATTATGGGACGT
>NW_021700261.1:983-1414 GCF_005190385.1 Monodon monoceros
GGGGACGGGGACGGGGACGGTTTAGGGTACAGGTTAGGGTACAACAACGGTTTAGGGTGAGCGTACATGTTAGGGTACGTGTTAGTGTTAGCGTACAGGTTAGGATTAGGGGACGGGTTGGGGTAAGGCTTCGGGTAAGTGTTAGGGTTAGGGTTAGGGTTAGTTTGAGGTTTAGGGGACGGGAACGGTTTAGGGTACAGTTTAGGGTACAACAACGGTTTAGGGTTAGCGTACCTATTAGGGTACAGGTTAGGATTAGGGGACGGGTTAGGGTAAGGCTTCAGGTAAGTGTTAGTGTTAGTGTTAGGGTTAGCATTAGCGTTAGGGATAGGGGACGGGGACCGTTGAGGGCACAGTTTAGGGTATGACAACGGTTTAGGGTGCGCGTATGTTTTAGGGTAATGGTTAGAGTTAGCGTACGGGTTAGGATT
>NW_021700262.1:0-2352 GCF_005190385.1 Monodon monoceros
GGCCCGGGAGAGCGCCGAGGTGCCGCTCCCCGCCGGCAGGGGGGAGGCGCGCGACTACGACGGCCGCGTCTTCTACATCGACCACTACACGCGCCAGACCTCGTGGATCGACCCCAGCGACCGGTAAGGGGGGCGCGGGCCCCGACCAGGATTAGGGCTCCCCATACCTTGGGCCCAGGGAGAGGATCGAGGACCCGGGAGGCCTCCGGGTGTGGGCGAAGATCGTGAGTCCTCCGCGCCCGGCGAGGATCCGGGCGCCCCCATTCCCGGACCCCTGGCCGAGGGTCGAGGCTCCCCCTCTCCCGGCCTCGAGCCCCAGGAGTGCGGGATCCCTGGCCTCCACCGCGGGGCGGACACTCTGACTTGGTTCCCTCACGTCACCCGCTAACCGAAGCCTGGGAGCTGGGTCCGTGGAATTTCCTCTCCAGGCGCTGACGGATGGCCCTCTCTTTCTTTTTCCTCCGCGGTCTCGCCCATCCCTGTCGGGCCTCCGCGGCCCACCGCCCCCAGGCTGTGGCTCTACAGGCGCCCCCGACCTCGCGGTGGCCAGATGAGCTGTCATCTTGGAGCACAAACGTGCGCCCCAGCCTCGTGGTGTGGGTTCCTTGTCTGGCGGGCTGAACCTAGTTTCCATTCGAAGACTGTGCCAGATGGGACATTTCAGGGATTCCCGATTCTTTGGAGTAACCATCAAACTTGTGACGGTTACTCTTTAGCGCCTTAAAAATGGAGTTAAAATTCTGATTGAAAAAGCCTGTGTACTGCGGTCAGAATGGGCTATGATCAGACCCATATGCTTTTGGAATGACGGGAACACAAGAGTTGAATTTTAGGTTTCCTTTTTGTGCAAGATCCGAGTAGAGCATTAAATTGACTTATTATTCACGTAAATAAATCGTACGGAGTGAAAAACGGATGCTTCTAAAAGCACCACCAGATTACGATTAATTAAGTTCATGAAGTGACTTCTTTGTTAACTTTTTGTCCGATTGTTTGTTGGTTTCAGTGGTTCAGCTGCTTTTGGGGAGAGGCATTTTTTTATGGAGTTGGAATTCTGTTGAAACCAAGGGATTACAGTGATTATCTGATATCTTGTCCTGTCTGGAGCAACTTCTTTCCACACTGGGCCTGAGTGCCAGAAAGGAAATACTGCAAGCTTCCCAGTGATTTTGAGACTTGAAAAGGCCCAGCGTGGTGAGAGGCTCCTGCTTCCTCCTACCTGCACTGGAAAGGCAGCGCTGCATGGCACTGGCGTTTGGAGAGGGAAGCTGCTAAATTATTGTTTGAAGATTTCTGTGGGTTCAGATAGGGGAAAACAAAGAAAGGCAAAAGGATCATGGTTCCCTAACATTCTCTTTGAACATGGCAAGCTTCTGGACTCAGAAACTTAGAGAGATTATAGCACAGTTTATTGGCTTAAAAAGATGCATAGTTATTTTGAAAATCAGGTGAGATCATATTATAATGTTAACCAAAGGCTAGAGCCCCAGCTGTCTGATCAAGCCTTGGATGGTTCTGGAATTGGTAGAACTGCTTGGAATGTGGTGCCCTTTTATGCTGTATGTCTGTTAAAAATCCAAACAACTGGAAAATGAACCAATTAAAAAATACTGTTTTGCTTAGAAAAGGCAAAGACTCATTGTATGAGGGTAATATAAAACAGTTGTGGTTACATTGGAGTGTGGATTCATGATGAAAAGTATAAATGTAAGAGTTTCCATTTTAATGGTACAACCCAGGCCATAGGTGAGCAGACCCCACAGAAGACAGCTTGTAGAATCTTCCTTTCCATGTATTTCATACACATTTCCTATGTTCCTCTTTCCAGAAATCTGTGTTATTGAATGACATTTTATACATCACTTATGTTACAGGTTTTTAAAAAGCCCTGTTTCTAATGCTAAAATTGTTGGTGGAGTGAACATTTTACATTTTTTTGTAAAGTAAAAATGTGCACACTTTTATGAGACACTGTTTTTATAGTGAGTGAAAATTCAGCAGGGGACAGCTTGCACTTCAGCTCCCATAATACCTTGCCCGAAATATGTATGGAATGCTCAGCGAGCCACAGACATTTAAGTGGAGTCTATGGAAGGGTGTAAATGCTGTAATAGTCATTCTTCTTCTTTCACAACAGAACCCTGCCGATTTTTATAGGTGACTGGTTATCCTTTAAAGTTGTAATTGATTTTTATGATTTTTATGATATGGAAAAAACCGTGTGTCAGAGCACAGCATTTTCTCCATGTGCATCTGACAGTTAAAACCCTTTTTGAGTTGCATTTGATTCACACGACTGGAAAACGGTATTCAAAAAATGAGGACTTTCGGGCTTCCCTGGTGGCGCAGTGG
>NW_021700263.1:0-2188 GCF_005190385.1 Monodon monoceros
TTTTCAAGAAGGGAAAAAAATTCATAAATTTCTACTGATAGTTTCCGTTCAAACGTAAGATTGCACCTTTTTCCTTACTTTCTCTAGACTTATGCCTTCTGAAAATCTTCTCAATGGCTTTCACATAATTACTTATTTTATTTATCCTACAATGTGCCTATAATAAACTTCAAAATAACTGTACCAATACTACCACTGTAAGAAGTAGTATGAAGTTTAAGATTTTTTTGCGGTTCCTTTTAACTGCACAGTATAAGCCACAAAGGAGATGCATTCAAAGTCCTGCACTTTAATATCAGTTCTAGTGATTATGTTCTCTGTGTGGTTATGTCATCTACTTGTTACAGAGTAAGGTTTCTTTTATCTCCATTTGTTTCTAGTTTTTTAGGTTTTTGCTTTTTCCCTTTTTTATTTGATTTTTTTAATATAAATTTTTTCTTGATTTTGCTTTATTCTTCCATTATTTCTCTTTCAGAATAGACACACGTATATGCACAGATGTACATACACATGTTCATCTTCCACTCCTCTTACATAAAAGGGAGCAAATGCATAAAACACAGTTTTGCGCCTTGCTTTTTTCCATTAATATATTCCAGAGAGTCATAGTACTGTGTAAAATTACTCATCCATTTTTTTACTGCTGCATACCACTCTACTTTGCGGATGTACCAAAACTTATTCAACCAGCCTCCCATTAATTGACATTTGGGTTGTGTTGAACCTTTTCCTATTACCAATTAATGCAACAAGTAAGCTTATGTATATTTCATATTTTTGTCTACTTCACTTAGGGATAGATTACCTCAAAACAGGATGGCTGGGTCTAAAGGTAAATGCATATGTAATATTGCTGGATATTGCCAGGTTTCCCTCTGTAGTGGCCATACCATTTGTATTACACTAGCAGTGTTTGAGAAGGCTGTTCCCCCATAGCCTCTCCAATGGAGTGTGGCCAAACTTTGGGATTTCTGCCCATCTGATAGGCAAGGAATGGTATCTCGTTAGAATTTTGGTGTGCCTTCTCTTATAAGAAACAAAATTGAGTTTGCTGGGGTTCATTTGGTTCATGTTTAAGTGTCGTTGCATTTTTTCATTGAACTGTTGTTTTATTTTCTTGTGTCCATTTATATCTTCTGTCCATTTCAATTGTTAGTAACTCCCATCTCAATTTTAGTAACTTTAAATTAGGGATATTTATCCTTTTTTTGTGATATTATTGCAAATATTTTCCCCGATATTTTATGTATATGTGTTTTAAACGTCTCTTTTTTTGCATGCATTCATTTTTATTTTGGGGTGGTTATAGCTGCCCCTTTTTAAAAAATTACTCCTTGATTTTGAGTCATGGGAGAGGTTTTCTTCATTCTTGAATTACAGAGCAATTTATATTTTCTTCATGCATCAGCACCATGATATCTAAATTTTAGAATCTATATATTTTTTTGAATTTCTGAATTTTTTATACAGCAGGTTCTTATTAGTTATCCATTTTATACATATTAGTGTATACATGTCAATCCCAATCTCCCAGTTCATCCCACCACCACCAGCCACCACCCTCCACCCCCACCCCGCCACTTTCCCCCCTTGGTTTGTTCTCTACATCTGTGTCTCAATTTTAGAACCTATATTTTAATATTTTTCTTATTTTTAGATTTTCCCTGGCTATCTTGTCTAGTTTGTTCTTCAATATGAGCTTTATAATCAACTTGTCTAACTCCAGGAAAAAAAAATTAGATGGTGTTTTTTATTGCGATCTCATTAAACATCTAAATTAATGATGCTGAGTTTCCCTCTCCAAGAACGTGATGGATTTCCTTTTGTTCAAGTTACCTTTTCTGTCTTTCAGGAGAATTTTACTTTTCTCCTGTGATGTCTAACCTCTTGTTAAGTTTATGGCTAGAGGAGGCAAGAATACTTTGTAGCTGTGGAGGCAAGAATACTTTGTAGCTGGAGCAGTGCACTTCCTCTTGTAACACATCATGAGGCACTTAAGGTCTGACTGTCACACTTTTGAATCCCTAAAGTCAATCAGTGGATTCAGGGGCTGGAGAGGAATCCAGTCCCAGCAGATCTGGATTCACCCATTTCTCCAGGGCGTTTGGTAGGAAATGGCATTTAGAAACCGTAATCTGGGTGGTTGGGAGTACTCAGTGTTCTTTTATAAGGACAGAGAAAAAAAATT
>NW_021700264.1:0-1332 GCF_005190385.1 Monodon monoceros
TTTCAGGGTTCTGGAAATATTGATTTTGACAGTTTTTGCCAGTGTTCCCATTACTTCTATGGAGGAGTATATATTTGGAGGTCCTTACTTGACATACCTTTCATTAGTCAATATATACAAGAGTGTGTCCCCTGCCAGTGAAGATGATATAGGTAACAGAGCTGTTTGAAGATGGAGAATAGAGTATTGTTTTCCGAGGAGAGAAATAGCCACTCTCTTGTGGCCCGAATTCCATGAAGTTTATTTTATTTTATTTTTTAACACCTTTATGGTAGTATAATTGCTTTACAATGGTGTGTTAGTTTCTACTTTATAACAAAGTGAGTCAACTATACATATTCACATATCCCCATATCTCCTCCCTGTTGTATCTCCCTCCCACCCCTCTAATTACAATAGCCGGGACATGGAAGCAACCTAAGTGTCCATCGACAGATGAGTGGATAAAGAGGATGTGACACATATAGACAACGGAATATTACTCATAGGTGAAGTTTATTAAACACGGTATGCTCTGCAGCTTCTGATGCCCAGCTATACTTTGCTATTTTGCTTGAGTAAGGAGGATACCTTTCACTCTACTCTGACAGAGAAAAGAAGTACAGCTTCCTTGTTTCTTTATGCACTAGAGAAACCCAGGTTATAAAGAACACACACACACACACTTGCTTTCATTTCAACATTGTAAATATAAAATTGTATCATAACAATGGGAATATGTTATTTTAAAAGCAACAGATATGAACATATCATTGTCCCAGGGAGTATAATAGAAAGGAGAATTTCCCAGGGATCTTTGTTTTGAAAAATATAGTGATATTGGGAGAGAGTTCAAAAGTCAGGGAAAGAGAGAAAGGAGACTTCCCCGTTGGCTTCATGCTTAAATATATTTATCTCCTCTCATCAACCCTGAGGCAGAGAAGAATGAAAATGAAACTCTGCCTTTACACTTTACTTCTGTTACAACACTCCTCAACCCAACCCTTCTTGCTCTGTTTATCCAAATCCTGCCCATTTTTCAAAGTGCAGCTCAAATCCTGCTTCTCTTGTAAAGTATTCCCTGACAATTTCATCTGGAAGCAATTTTTCCTTCTTCTAAACTTCCACAAGACTTATTTTCCATACCACTCATTCATTACTTATTAGTTACTGACTGGTACAGATGTAATATTTTCTGAAATACTGCAGCTATTGTAGAGACTTTTAAAAATTCTTTTGTATATACTACATCAACATAACTAAAAGGAAGCACATCTGTAATGCTTACAGTATGCCAGATACTGTTTTGAGAGCCTTAGAGATATTAAAAGCTCTAACTACTTTACGAATATT
>NW_021700265.1:0-3664 GCF_005190385.1 Monodon monoceros
GGATGCTGACTTACACAGAGGTGAGAACTCAGGGCCTCTGTGTACACTGATATCACCAGTGATTTCTGTCTTTAAGCTAGGAGACTGTAGGTGCTGATGTAGGTGAGGTGCCTGGCCCTGGGACCCCCTCTCCTTTCTCATGAGCTCACCTGCTCCCCTGTTGGTTCCACTCACCTCTGCTGGGATGACCCCAGACTGTGTCACTGTGTCGTTAGCGCTCACTCCCCTCAAGGTTAAGTTATGTTAAGGAGGAACCACAAGCACACCTCCTCTCCTGCTGCCCGCTGGCCCTCTCTCCTCCCCCGGAAGCTGGAACACGCTCACAGCGCCCCACAAAGAAGTAGAGCCCCCTGCACATAAGTCTGCAACCCACACTGAGGCCGGACCTGCCGGGGGTTCTTTTCCAGCCCCTACTTCATTTCACCTCTCGAGGGGCCCACGGGAAGCTCCACCCCTCCTCTGGGGACCTCTGGAGACAGTTCTTGGGGTTCTAAGGTTCCTTTTTTTCTTTTTGCAGACAAAAGTACATCTTATTCCTGAACCGTAGCTGCAGATTTGAATTTCCTTTGTACTGCCGGCCTCTTTCACCTGCAGCTCTGACACAGCTGAACCTCAGCCTCACCTCCTGTCAGGTCGACTCAGGTCCATGTGGTCAACGGCCCCTCCGTCCTTGGAGTCCGGGATGCTTTGCCCGTGCGGTCCTGGATGTCTGTGATCATGGTCCCTGACCTTCCTCCTCTGAAGTGACCCTGTGTTTCTCTCTCACTCTCTGTCCCCTTGTCCTCTTTCCATGGAAAAACGAAGCCACTGTAGCCTCTTCCCAGTTACAGGAATAATCTCTCTGAAAACAGCTTCACTAGTTAAGAGCTCTCATCAAAGCCCTTTTCTTTTTCCATGCATAAAATAGCTACACAGGGGTTTGTATTCTGTTTTATGTTCGTTTTGCTAAAACACATGGCAGCTTACGATGCATTTTTTTTACACCATGTTTTTCACAAGGTGAAAAATACATCGTGTAATTTTTTCACATGAGAACACAGATATCTACCTGGTTCGTTTTCACATCTGTATAGTGTTTTATGGTATACATAAATCATAATTTATTTAATGGATTCTTGATGGATGGACAGTTGCTTCCAGTCATTAGCTATATTAATTGATGCTGCAAATGAACTTGAGTGTGTGTGTGTATGCGTGTGTATGTGTATGGGTGAATATATGTGTATACCTACCTATAATTGTGCAACTCTGTGAGTATATCTGTGGAATAAATGCATAACAAAGTAACCACTGAGTCAAAGAATACATAAATTTAATTCACTTTTAATTTGCTCAACATCGATTCATTTGGCATCCAAAAAAGTTGCATCAGTTTAGTCAGCCAACAATGTTTAATATTCCCTCATTTTGTTTTTCAAGTTTCATAGGTAAACAATCTTATCACATTGTTTTAATTTGTACTTTTTAAAATATATGTGAGTCTGAGGGTCAATTTATATTTCTAAGTCTTTTGTCTTGTTTTTTCTGTCTGTTCACATACACTGCTGAGTACTCTGTTGGGTCTTTGTCTTTTTAGAATATTGATTTGTAAGATTTCTTTATATATTTAGATGCTAGTCCTAGGTTATATGTATTGTCTTATGCTATTTTGTTCTGAAAATGTGTTAAAATTTTAGTGTATTGAAATCTGTTCCTTAATAGCTTCTGTCTTTGTGTTTTTTCTTAAACACATTATATTTTCAGAGAAGTTTTTGGTTCACAGCGATATTGAGAGGTGGGCACAGAGGCTGCTCACATAATCCTCCTGCCTCCACGCAGGCACAGCCTCCACCATCATCAGCATCCCCCGCCAGAGTGGTCCATTTGTGACAACCGAGGGGCCTCTGTCGACCATCACGATCACATCGACCCACAGTTTACAACAGGCTCCGTTCTTGGAGTTATACATTCCATGGCTTTGGACAAATGTATGATGACACATATACACCGTCACAGTATTAATCGGAATAGTTTCGCTGCCATAAAACTCCTCTGTGTTCTACCTCTTCCTCTCCCCACCCGCCTTGTACCCCGACTTGTGACAACGCCTGATCTTTCTTTCTGTCTCCACAGTTTTGCCTTTTCTAGAATGTCATAGAGTTGGAAACATACAGTAGGTAGTCTTTTCGTATTGGCTTCTTTCACTTGGTGATATGCGTTTAAGTTTCCTTCATGTATTTTCATGGCTTGATAGATTGTATCTCTTTAGTGTTGAAGAATATTTCATTGTGTGAATGCACCACAGTTTATTTCTCCACTCACTTACTGCAGGACATCTTGGCTGCTTCCAAGTTTTTGCAATTATGAGTAAAGCTGCTGTAAACATCTGTGTGCTTCTGCCTTTCTTGTTTTGCTTTGAAAGTTTTTCTCATTTCCAAGATAAATTTAAAAAAATTTAATGTCCTAATTTTCTTCTATTTGTGATTTTACTATTTGCTTCTATTTTATAATCCATTTGAAATTATTTTAGTGTTAGAATATATATTAATGTTTCTCTTCAGCTGTCTTTTGAGTTATTTTGATGGCAAGAGTTACATTTTGCACTTCTTTGAAATTTACCTAAGATGTACCAAAATGCTTGGCATGTACATAGCACTAAATACTTATTAGCTGTAATGATACATATTTGCTTTAATAAGTATTAAGCAGTACCACTAACATGTAAAGGCTGCTAATATAGTAGTAATAGCTACCATTTATCGAGCAGTTGTTATGTGCTAGGTAGATTCTATAAACTTTACCCATTTTAAATCCAACAACCTGGCAAAGTATGTATTATTGTCTCTATTTTATACATAAGAGAACTGATGATCTTGACATCACACATCTTAAAAGTAGCAAAGCTGGGGCTTGAACACAAGTTGATGTATCTTCAAAACACCAAGATTTTCCAACACCTATTGCTGTCGATAAGTGGAGAGAGGAGGTGAGTGATGTATGGAAATACAGAGTAACCTCTTTCTGGTCTGCTAACTGGAATTTATAGTCCTAAGGATTCAGTCTTAACATCAAATATTTTATTGAATTGGATTTAAACCTCTTTACCGCCTACTGAGCCCAATGAGGTAATACTTAGTAAATGCTACATGTTGGCTTTTGGCCCAGTGCAGGGGATACGAGCACTTCGCAGTGATAATTTTCTCCTAATTGGTTGTAACTAATGCACTGCCATTCTGGAATTTGTCACTTACCTAAATGTACCTTAGCAAATGGACCATGGTCTCCACATAAATGCACATTTACACACACTAGAAACAGCTTGGTGAGAGGCAAGTGGGATGAAGAAGGATGTGCCTGAGTGGGCAGTAGGTGACCTGGTGGACCGCCACCTTCTACGAAATCTCTTTTGGATGAGGGAGGATGGCTGGAAGAACAGGAATTGGGACTCGAGAGGCCAATGGAGAGGCAAGGCTGAGCCAAAGTCACTGTGTCTCCTGGGCTAGTCTTCCTTCTTCAGAGGCTTATTTTCTCATAAGTAAAATGGAGAAGCTTGGTTAGATCTGCCACTTCAAGCTGTGCTCTGTGGAGGTTACTTGGGGTCATCGTAAGTAAGAAATGAGAGCCAGAGGGATCTGAGTGCTCTGCTCCCACTCAGGCCCATAGCTCTCTGCTTTGCCCATCTTAC
>NW_021700266.1:0-2787 GCF_005190385.1 Monodon monoceros
TGGTTGCAGTTGGAGCATGCTGGGTCCTCCTCCCCTCGGTGATGAGGACCCTATGTTGTCAGGACCTAAGTGCTGGGCTCCACACATTTTCTGATGTGCGCCCAGTGGTGCGAGTACACTCCTGCCAGGTTCCCATTCTCATGGACATGTGGGCCTTTGGTTCTGAAGTCCCAACGGCTGGGTTGCTCACAGTTTCATGATGTGGGCCCTCTGCTGTGAGTTCACTCTGGGCTGTGTCACATAGCGTCGGTTCTCTGGGCCGCCTGCTTGGAGCTTCCAAATGCTTGATTCCTCACCTTTTTAATTCTATAGGCCCTCGCTTGTGAGTCTCCTCCTGCATGCCTCACCCCCAGCCCCTTCGTGATGTGTGTCCCCTTGTATGAGGCCACATGTGCTGGGTTCCTCACCTTTCGCTGATGTGGACCCACTGGTGTGAGGACACTCCTGCCTGGTTCCGATCCCCTTGGTGATGTGGGCCCTCTGGTGAGAGTCTGATCCTGGCTGATTTCCTCAACACTCTGTGAGGTGGGCCCTCTGCTGTGAGGTAAATCCTGCCTGTCTGGCACACGTCACCTTGGCCATGTGGGCCCTCAGTTGGGAGTTGGTGCGTGCTGGGGGTCTACTCCCCTTGGTAATGAGGGCACTCGGGCCTCAGGCCTTATCTTCTGGGTTCCAAAATTTTTCTGATGTGTGCCCAGTGGTGCGAGGACACTCCAGCCAGGTTCCCATCCCCATGGGCATGTGGGCCTTCTGTTCTGAGGTCCCAACGGTTGGGTTGCTCACAGTTTCATGATGTGGGCCCTCTGCTGTAAGTTCACTCCAGCCTGTATCCCATAACGTCGGTGCTCTGAGCCGCCTGCTTGGAGGTTCCAACTGCTGGATTCCTCACATTTTTTATTCTATGGGCCTTCTGTTTTGAGTCTCCTCCTGCATGCCTCACTCCCATCCCCTTCGTGATGAGTTTCCCATTGTTTGAGACCACATGTGCTGGGTTCCTGAACTTTCGCTGATGTGGCCCCACTGGTGTGAGGACACTCTTGCCTGGTTCCCATCCCCTTGGTGATATGGGCCCTCTGGTGAGAATCTGATCCTGGTTGGATTCATCACACTTCATTGAGGTAGGCCCTCTGTGCTGAGGTCACTCCTGCCTGGCTGGCACATCCTGCCTTGGTGAAGTCGGCCCTCTGGTTGCAGTTGGAGCGTGCGGGTAGCCTCCTCCACTCAGTGATGAGGGCCCTCTGGCGTCAGGCCCTAACTGCTGGGTACCCACATTTTCTGATATGTGCTAAGTTGTGCGAGGACACTCCTGCCAAATTCCCATCCTCATGGGGAAGTGGGCCTTCTGCTCTGAGGTCCCAACAGCTGGATTGCTCACAGTTTCCTGATGTGGGCCTTCTGCTGTGAGTTCACTGCGGCCTGTATCCCATAGACTCTGTGCTCTTGCCCGCCTGCTGGGAGGTTCCAACTGCAGGATTCCTCACCATTTTTATACTTCGGTCCCTATGTTGTGAGGCTCCTCCTGCCTGCCTCACTGTGAGCCCCTTGATGATGTAGGTCCTCCGGTTTGAGGCCACATGTGCCGGTTGCCACACCTTTTAGTGATGTGGCCCCACTGGTGTGAGGACACTCCTGCCTGGTTCCCATGCCCTTGGTGATGTGGGCCCTCTGGTGAGAGTCTGATCCTGGCTGGATACCTCACACTTATGGGAGATGGGCCCTCTGCTGTGAGGTCACTACTGCCTGGCTGGCACTTTTCGCCTTGACCACATGTGCCCTCTAGTTGCAGTTGGAGCGTGCTGGGTGCCTCCTCCCCTTGGTGATGAGGGCCCTCTGACGTCAGGCCCTAAGTGCTGGGCTCCCCACATTTTCTGATGTGCGCCCACTGGTGTGATGACACTCCTGCCAGGTTCCCATCCCCATGAGGATGTGGAACTTCTGCTCTGAGGTACCAATGTCTGGGCTGCTCACAGTGTCAGGATGTGGGCCCTCTGGTGTGAGTTCACTCAGGCTTGGATCCCATAGCCTCCTTGTTCCTGGCTGCCTGATGGGGGGTTCCATTTGCCGGATTCCTCAAATTTTATTCCATGGGCCCTCTGCTTTGAGGCTCCTCCTGCCTGCCTCACTCCCAGCCCCTCGTTGATGTGTGTCCTCTGGTTTGAGGCCACATGTGCTGGGTTCCTCACCTTATGCTGATGTGGCCCCACTGGTGTGCAGACACTCCTGCCTGGTTCCCATCCACTTGGTGATGTGGGCCCACTGGTGAGAGTTTGATCCTAGTTGCGTTCCTCATACTTCTGTGAGGTGGGCCTTCTGCTCTGAGGTCACTCCTGCTTGCTGGTGCACCCTGCCTTGGCAACGTCCGCCCTCTGGTAGCAGTTAGAGCCTGCTGGGACCCTACTCCCCTCGGTGATGAGGGCCCTATTGCGTCAGGCCCTAACTGCTGGGCTCCCCACATTTTCTGATGTGTGCCCACTGGTGAAATAAGACTCCTGCCAGGATCCCATCCCCATGGGGATGTGGGCCTTCTGCTCTGTGGTCCAAATGTCTCGGTTGCTCACAGTTTCAGGATCTGGGCCCTCTGCTGTGAGTTCACACCAGCCTGTATCCCATAACGTCGGTGCTCTCGGCCACCTGCTTGGAGGTTTCAAATTCTGGTTTCCTCACCTATTTTATTCTATGGGCCCTCTGTTGTGAGTCTCCTACTGCATGCCTCACTCCCAGCCACTTCGTGATGTGTGTTCCCTTGTTTGAGGCCACATGTGCTGGGTTCCTCACCTTTAGCTGATG
>NW_021700267.1:0-1048 GCF_005190385.1 Monodon monoceros
TCACAAGCCTGCAGAATTATAAATGACAGCTGTCGTCCAAAAATATACTGAAGGAAGTCTGCGAAGAGGACTTGAAAGCGGGGCAGAAATTCAGGAAAACGATTTCAGGGGGTAGACTGGAATTGCACTTAACGCATAGGAAAAGAGGCAGAACGGAGACAATGATGTACTTGGCCAAAAATGGCGTATGCGATTTTTCCTGAATATATTCAGGAAAAAACGCATACGCCCTTTTTGGCCAACCAAGCAAGCCTGTCAAGGAAATCTGCCCTGCAATGAAGTCTCACTGCACCCCGGTCAAAAGGGCCATCTGAAAAAAGTGTAAAATCCAGAAAGGCAGGACAGGCCATGGAGAACAGGGAGCATTGTTATGCTGATGGGCGGGATGTGAATTGCCAACAGCCACTCTGGAGAAGTGTATGGTGTTTCCTGAAACACGTTAGAAACAAAGCAACACAGCCTATGGCACTTCCACTTATCGTCCTATAGTTAGGGAAATTAAAATCTAAACCACACAGCCACCCAAAAGTTTGGAACGGCTTTGTTTACAAGAACCTCGTCTATGGTACAAGTTAAATATCTCAGAGGGCGAAAAATGGATAAAGAAGTTGTGGTACGTATGTACAATGGAATATCACTCAGCAATGAAATGTATGTCATCAGGCCCGTAGCAGCATAATGAGTGGATTCAGGTACGATGATTCTACGTGAAATAGGTCACACATTAAAAGAAACATCATAAGATATCACTAATACACGGAATGTAATCATGGCTACACATGAACTGAATTACAAAACAGAACAGGGTCTCAAATTTAGAAAACCAACTTATGCTTGCTTTTTGGGAAAGGTGAGTTGGGGTGCTGCATAAAAACAGAGATTGAAATTCGCACAGATACCGTTCCATAAGCCAAATATGTAATAGACAAGACCTACTCCTTGCTCAACGGAATGTTCTCAACACCCCATATTCAACGCCTAGGAATATACCTGCCTAGTAAGAATCTTAAAACCCATGGATTTATATGTCTCCGTAAGAGAATCAAGC
>NW_021700268.1:0-21202 GCF_005190385.1 Monodon monoceros
GAGAGAGAGAGAGAGAGAGAGAGAGAGAGAGAGAGAGAGAGAGAGAGGACTGAAATTACTACCATCAGAAAAAAAAGTGGGGACGTTGCTACAAATTCAAAGGAAGTAAAAAGGTTTACAAGAAAGTACTAAAAGAATAGTATGCCAATAAATTACGATAATGTAGATGAAATGGAAAAATTCCTAAAAACATAAAACCTATCAAGAGTAAATCATAATGAAAAAAAATATGAATAGACGTATAACTAGTAAGGACATTGAATAATTAATCAAAAATCTCCCAACAAAGAAAATCCCTGATGAATTCTACCAAACATACAAAGACGAACTAATACCAAACTTTAGTAAACTTCTCCAAAACTTTAAAGAGAAAGAAAAACTTCCTAACTTGTTTTATGAGGCCAGCATTACCCTGATACCAAAGCCATACAAAGACACTATAAAAAAAGGAAACTACAGACCAATATTCCTTATGAACATTGTTACAAAAATCCTCAAAAAAAAAAAAATAGTAGCAAACAGATTTCAGCAGCATATAAAGGATTATGCATCATGACCAAGTGGGATTTATTCCTGGAATGCAAGAAAGTTCAACAAAGAAAAATCAATCAGTGTATATGCCACATCAACAGCATGAAAAAAAAAACCACACACACACACATCACCATCTCAATTGATGCAAAAAAGAAAAAAAGCATTTGACAAATTCAACACACTTACATGATAAAAACACTCAACAGGAATAGAAAGAAAACACCTCAACATAATAAAATCCAATACAAAAAACACACAGCGAGCATCATACTCAATGGTGAAAGACTGAAAACATTTAATCAAAGATCAAGAACAAGGCAAGGATGCCCACTTTCATCATTTTTATTCAACATAGTACTAGAAGTTCTAGCCAGAGCTACTATGCAAGAAAAAGACACAAAAGGCATCCAAACTGGAAAAGAAGAAGTAAAATTATCTTTTTTGCAAATGATATGATCTAATGTGTAGAAAACACTAAAGATTCCAAAAAGAACCTGTTAGAACTAATAAATGAATTCAGTGAAGTAGCAAGACATGAAGTCAATGCACAAAAATCAGGTGTATTTCTATACACAAAGAAAAATAATCTGAAAAGGAAATTATAAAATCATTTCCATTTATAAAAGCATCAAAAAGAATAAAATACTTAGGAATTATCTCAACCAAACAAGTTAAAGGCTTACACAGTGAGAACTACAAAACATTACTGAAAGAAATTTTAAAAGATACAAATAAATGGACTCATATCGCATGTTCATGGATAGGAATACTTAACATTATTAGAATGTCAATACTACCTGAAGTGATCTACTTCAAATGCAATCCCTATCAAAATTCTAATATTGTTTCATGTAGAAACAGAAAAATCCATTCTAAAAATCATATGGAATCTCAAGGGACCCTGAACAGCCAAAACAATCTTGAAAAAGAACAAAAGTGGAGGACTCCTAATTTCAAAACTTATTACAAAGCGACAGTAATCAAAACTGTGCGGTATGGGCATGAGGAAAAAACACATTAGACCAATGGAATAGACTACAGAGCCCAGAAATAAACCCTCACATATACGCTCAATTCAACAAGGGTACCAAGGCCACTCCATGGTAAAAAAGCAGTCTTTTCAACAAATGATACTGGAAAAGCTAGATATTCACATGCAAAAGCATGAATGTGGATCATTACCTGAAACCATACACAAAAATTAACTCAAAAATGGATTAAGAACCTAAATATAAGATCTAAAACAATTATACACTTACAAGAAGAAACAGGTCATAAGATTCACAAAATTGGATTTGGCAATGATTTCTTGGATATGACAGGAAAGGTGCAAATAACAAAAAGGAAACACAGGAAAAATTGGATTTCATAAAAATTTTTAAATGCTGTGCATTCAAGGATACTATCAACAGAATAAAAAGGCAACCCACAGTATAAGACCAAATATTTGTAAGTCATATATCTGATAAAAGATTAACATCCAGAATATACAGAAAACTCCTAACACTCAACAACAAAAAGGAAATGAACCAATTAAGAAATGTGCAAAAGACTTAAATTGACATTTCTCCAAAGAAGACATACAAATGAGTAGTAAGCACATGAAAAGATGCTCAATATCACTAATTATTAGAGAAATGCAAATCAGAAGTATGAAAAGACACTACTACATACCAATTAGGATGGCTACTATCCAAAAATCAAACATACACACACACACACACACACACACACACACACACACACACACACACACACCACACCCCAAGTGCTGGTGAAGATATAGAAAAACTGAACCCTGTGCCCCACTGGTGGAAATGTAAAATGGTACAGCCACTACAGAAAACAGTATCATGTTCCTCAAAAAATTAAACATAGAATTACTATATGATCAATGGCTAAGTGAAATATGGTATATACATACAATGGAATGTTATTCAACTTTAAAGAGACAGGAAATTCTACAAGACACTAACATGAATAAACTTTGAGGATATTACGCTACTGAAATAAGCCAGTCATAAAAAGACAAACACTGTATGACTCCACTTACATGAGGAACTTAGACTAGTCAAAATCATCATAAAGACACAAAGCATAATGGTGGATGGTAGGGCTAGAGGAGGGGAGAATGGAGACATCACTTCGTGGGTACAGGGTTTCAGTTTTACAAGATGAAAAGAGTTATGTGGGTAGATGGCGGAGATAGTTACACAATAATGTGAATGTATTTAATACCACTGAGCTGTATACTTAAGAATGGTTAAGATGGTAAACTTTATGTTATACGTATTTTACCACAGTAAAAAATTATTTTAAACATACATATACAGGAAAATAGAAGAAATGGAAAACATATACTTTTGGATATAAAGGGTCACTATTATAAAGATGTTGATTTTCACAAAGTTAGTCCATAAATTCAATACAATTTCAAAAGGAATTAATATAAACTTTAAAACTAATCTAAGTAAATAAAACTACATAAAAGACTTTGAAATAGATTAATGAGGAAGGTACTATCTTATATCAAAATACAGTATACTTAAAACAGTGTAACATTCAGAAATAGATAAATGTTTTGTAGTAAGCTCTCATAGCATTAAACACCTTTCTCCTTTGTGGCACTTGTTAGCAATTTTACATTATATATAAAACATTTACTAAATGGCTGTCTCAACTACTAATGTATTCCTACTTTGTAACATATCACCTGATACACAGTAGGTACTCAAGACCTATTTGCTTAATGAATAAATAAATAAATGAAACAAAACAGAATGCAGCAATATCACCATTTATATGTAAGAACAATACATGTATTCTCAAGCCAATGAGGAAAGAATTGATTGTTCAGTTAGTGTTACTAATAAACTGACTAGCAATCTGGAAGAAAACTTAGCCTACAACCTTACATCATTTATAAAAATATTTTCAGATTGCTGGAAGATCTAAATGTCAATGTAAAAATATGAGCAAAGAACAAAATCAAATACCATTCTTAACTCATTACTTTTTAACAATTGTAATTTAGCTAAGCATACAGAATAAATATTATTCCCAAGAAGCAATGTGAAATAGAGAAGAACAAGTAAATTACAGCTTTAGTTAAGTATTATTTCAGCGTAATTATAGTGACCAGACGTTTCAGGCTGGTTGGAACAATGTTGGATTTATTTTCCGGTCCTAGGTACTGGCAATTCCAAATCTCCTCTAAAATTGGATCACTGTATTCTGTGGAAGCAGTCCAAACTGAGAGGTAGGAAGTTTTGCCTCTTCAGACTATTTGCAAACCTCTCATTAACTTTGATACACAAACAGGCTGTCAGATAATAGTAAGGCCTTTTTCAATTCTATTTTCCCATTCAAAATTGCTGCAAAAGATGACTTCAAATGGCTCCATGGCTGTCTCCATATTAAACCAGTAACAAAAGCAGAAAATAAAGCCATGGATTTCACCTACTTTAAAGGTATACCTGATAGCCTACTCCAAAGTCCAGCCAAGGAAATAAAGGACAGAACAGAATAGAAAAAGAATCCTCCTTTTTTTTTTTTTTTTTTCACATTCTTACATTTCTCTTTGACCTCTGGACCTCTCCTGAGACTAATGCATTTTACGTATTAAATTATCTGAAATAAAGTGTGTTAAACATTGACTGAAAATTGTTATAATTCTACAAAAGATTTATCAAATTAGCATTTCATTTTTCATTGGTGATTGTTCATAGGAAAAAAACCCGACTCCAAATATACTAGCACACTATGCTTTGGAACAACCTAATGGAGAATGACTCATCTGAATTCACAAAAATAAACTTTCAGATAGAATGTAAAACAATGCACCTGAATTGACAAAAGTAAATTTAGGAAGTAATTATTTTCTTAAAGAAATTTTCTTTGCTTTTCAAAATTATTCAACACTTTGCCTAGAGAAGTGTCAGCCTAGAAATTAATAAAACTATAACAATAATAGAAACAATGTACTTCAATCCTCAGAGAATATGAAAATGATATTACTATTATCATCCCTTTACAAAAAAGAAAAGTGAGACTTATAAGTCTCATGGATAATAAAGGGGAGAGGGAGAGTAGTCTCTTAAAAGTAAACACACAGGGGATTCTGCGAGCAGCCTTCGCTTGGGCTGCAATTCTTCCTGGAGTCTCCGGCATGCTGGCCTACTACATCAAACTTTGGATTCACCAAGCCTCCACAATCATAGTCCTGGTGCTCCAGCCGGGTGTCAGGCCTGAGCCACTGAGGTGGGAGAGACAAGTTCAGGACATTGGTCCACCAGAGACCTCCTGGCCCCATGTAATATTAAACGGTGAAAGCTCTCTCAGAGATCTACATGTCCCTGCTAAGACCCAGCTTCACTCAACAACCAGCAAGCTACAGTGTTAGACATCCTATGCCAAACAACTAGCAAGATAGGAACACAACCCTACCCATTAGCAGAGAGGCTGCCTATAATCATAATAAGTTCACAGACACCCCAAAACACAACACCGGACACGGTCCTGCCCACCAGAATGACAAGATCCAGCCTCAGCCATCAGAACACAGGCACCAGTCCCCTCCACCAGGAAGCTCACACAACCCATTGAACCAACCTTACTCACTGGGGACAGACACCAAAAACAACGGGAACTATGAACGTGCAGCCTGCAGAAAGGAGACCCCAAACACAGTAAGTTAAGCAAAATGAGAAGACAGAAAAAAACACAGCAGATGAAGGAGCAAGGTAAAAACCCACCAGACCAAACAAATGAAGAGGAAATAGGCAGTCTACCTGAAAAAGAATTCAGAGTAATGATACTAAGGATGATACAAAATATTGGAAATAGAATGGAGAAAATACAAGAAACATTTTAACAAGGACCTAGAAGAACTAAAGAGCAAACAAACAATGACGAACAACACAATAAATGAAATTAAAAATTCTCCACAAGGAATCAATAGCAGAATAACTGAGGCAGAAGAATGGATAAGTAACCTGGAAGATAAAATAGTGGAAATCACTACTGGAGAACAGAATAAAGAAGAAAGAACGAAAAGAACTGACGACAGTCTCAGAGACCTCTGGGACAACATCAGACGCACCAACATTCAAATTGGGGTCCCAGAAGAAGAAGAGAAAAAGAAAGGGACTGAGAAAATATTTGAAGAGATTATAGTTGAAAACTCCCCTAATATGATAAAGGAAAGAGTGAATCAACTCCAGAAAGCACAGAGAGTCCCATACAGGATAAATCCAAGGAGAAACACGCCGAGACACATAGTAACCAAATTATAAAAAATTAAATACAAAGAAGACATATTAAAAGCAGCAAGGGAAAAGCAACAATTAACATACAAGGGAATCCCCATAAGGTTAACATCTGATCTTTCAACAGAAACTCTATAAGCCAGAAGGGAGTGGCAGAACATACTGAAACCGATGAAAGAGAAAAACACAACCAAGATTACTCTACCCAGCAAGGATCTCATTCAGAACCGACAGAAAAATTAAAAGCTAAGAGAATTCAGCACCACCAAACCAGCTTTACAACAAATCCTAAAAGAACTTCTCTAGGCAGGAAACACAAGAGAAGGAAAAGACCTACAATAACAAACACAAAACAATTAAGAAAATGGTAATAGGAACACATATATCGATAACTACCTTAAATGTAAATGGATTAAATGCTCCAACCAAAAGACACAGACTGGCTGAATGGATACAGAAACAAGACCCATATATATGATGTCTACAAGAGACCCATTTCAGACCTAGGGACACATACAGACTGAAAGTGAGGGAATGGAAAAAGATATTCCATGAAAATGGAAAGCAAAAGAAAACTGAGTAGCAATTCTCATATCAGACAAAATAGACTTTAAAATAAAGACTATTACAAGAGACAAAGAAAGACACTACATAATGATCAACGGATAGATCCAAGAAGAAGATATAACAATTGTAAATATTTATGCACCCAACATAGGAGCACCTCAATACTTAAAGCAAATGCTAACAGCCATAAAAGGGGATATCAACAGTAACACATTCATAGCAGGGGACTTTAACAATCCATTTTCACCAATGGACAGATCATCCAAAATTAAAATAAATAAGGAAACACAAGCTTTAAATGATACATTAAACAACATGGACTTAATGGATATATATAGGACATTCCATCCAAAAACAACAAAATACACTTTTTTCTCAAGTGCTCATGGAACATTCTCCAGGATAGATCATACCTTGGGTCACAAATCAAGCCTTGGTAAATTTCAGAAAATGAAATCATATCAAGTATCTTTTCTGACCACAACACTATGACACTAGATATCAATTAAAGAAAAAAATCTGTAAAAAATACAAACGCATGGAGGCTAAACAATACACTACTAAATAACCAAGAGATCACTGAAGAAATCAAACAAGAAATCACAAAATATCTAGAAACGTATGACAACGAAAACATGATGACCCAAAACCTATGGGATGCATCAAAAGCAGTTCCAAGAGGGAAGTTTATAGCAATACAATCCTATTGCAAGAAACAAGAAACATCTCAAATAAACAACCTAACCTTAAACCTAAAGCAGTCAGAGAAAGAAGAACAAAAAAAAAACCCCAAAGTTAGCAGAAGGAAAGAAATCATAAAGATCAGATCAGAAATAAATGAAAAAGAAATGAAGGAAACGATAGCAAAGATCAATAAAACTAAAAGCTGGTTCTTTGAGAAGATAAACAAAATTGATAAACCACTAGCCAGACTCATCAAGAAAAAAAGGGAGAAGACTCAAATCAATAGACTTAGAAATGAAAAAGGAGAAGTAACAACTGACACTGCAGAAATACAAAGGATCAAGAGAGATTACTACAAGCAACTATATGCCAATAAAATGGACAACCTGGAAGAAATGGAAAAATTCTTAGAAAAGCACAACCTTCCGAGCGTGAACCAGGAAGAAATAGAAAATATCAACAGACCAATCACAAGCACTGAAATTAAGACTGTGATTAAAAATCTTCCAACAAGAAAAGCCCAGGACCAGATGGCTTCACAGGCGAATTCTATCAAACATTTAGAGAAGAGCTAACACATCCTTCTCAAACCCTTCCAATATACAGCAGAGGGAGGAACACTCCCAAACTCATCCTAAGAGGCCACCATCGCCCTGATACCAAAACCAGACAAAGATGTCACAAAGAAAGAAAACTACAGGCCAATATCACTGATCAACATAGATGCAAAAATCCTCAACAAAATACTAGCAAACAGAATCCAACAGCACATTAAAAGGATCAGACACCATGAACAAGTGGGGTTTATCCCAGGAATGCAAGGATTCTTCAATATACACAAATCAGCCAACATGATAAACCATATTAACAAATTGAAGGAGAAAAACCATATGATCATCTCAATAGATGCAGAAAAAGCTTTTGACAAAATTCAACACCCATTTATGATAAAAACACTCCAGAAAGTAGGCAGAGAGGGAACTAACCTCAGTATAATAAAGGCCATATATCAAAAGCCCACAGCCAACATCATTCTCAATGGTGAAAAACTGAAACCATTTCCACTAAGATCAGGAACAAGAAAAGGTTGCCCACTTTCACCACTATTATTCAACACAGTTTTGGAAGTTTTAGCCACAGCAATCAGAGAAGAAAAAGAAATAAAAGGAATCCAAATAGGAAAAGAACAAGTAAAACTGTCACGGTTTGCAGATGGCATGAAACTATACATAGAGAATCCCAAAGATGCTACAAGAAAACTACTAGAGCTAATCAATGAATTTGGTAAAGTAGCAGGATACAAAATGCACAGAAATCTCTTGCATTCCTATACACTAATGATGAAAAACCTGAAAGAGAAATTAATAAACTCCCATTTACCATTGTAACAAAAAGAATAAAATATCTAGGAGTAAACCTACCTAAGGAGACAAAAGACCTGTATGCAGAAAACTATGAGACACTGATGAAAGAAATTAAAGACAATACAAACAGATGGAGAGATATACCATGTCCTTGGATTGGAAGAATCAACATTGTGAAAATGACTATACTACCCAAAGCAATCTACGGATTCAATGCAATCCCTATCAAACTACCAATAGCATTTTTCACAGAACTAGAACAAAAAATTTCACAATTTGTATAGAAACACAAAAGACCCCCCATAGCCAAGGCAATCTTGAGAACGAAAAACAGAGCTGGAAGAATCAGGCTCCCTGACTTCAGACTATACTACAAAGCTACAGTAATCAAGACAATATGGTACTGGCACAAAAACAGAAATACAGATCAATGGAACAGGATAGGAAGCCCAGAGATAAATCCATGCACATATGGTCACCTAATTTATGACAAAGGAGGCAAGAACATACAATAGAGAAAAGACAGCCTCTTCAATAAGTGGTGCTGGGAAAACTGGACAGTCACATGTAAAAGAATGAAATTAGAACACTCCCTAACACCATACAGAAAAATAAGCTCAAAATGGATTAAGGACCTAAATGTAAGGCCAGACACTATAAAACTCTTAGAGGAAAACATAGGCAGAACACTCTATGGCATACATCACAGCAAGATCGTTTTTGACCCACCTCCTAGAGAAATGGAAATGAAAACAAAAATAAACAAATGGGATCTAATGAAGCTTAAAAGCTTTTGCACAGCAAAGGAAACCATAAACAAGATGAAAAGACACCCCTCAGAATGGAAGAAAACATTTGCAAATGAAGCAACTGGCAAAGGATTAATCTCTAAAACATACAAGCAACTCATGCAGCTCAATATCAAAAAAACAAACAACCCAGTCGAAAAATGGGCACATCTAAATAGACATTTCTCCAAAGAAGATATACAGATGGCCAACAAACACATGAAAGGATGCTCAACATCAGTAATCATGAGAGAAATGCAAATCAAAACTACAATGAGGTATCACCTCACACTGGTCAGAATGGCCATCTTCAAAAAATCTACAAACAATAAATATTAGAGAGGGTGTGGAGAAAAGGGAACCCTCTTGCACTGTTGGTGGGAATGTAAATTGATACAGCCACTATGGGGAACAATATGGAGGTTCCTTAAAAAACTAAAAATAGAACTACCATTTGACCCAGCAGTACCAATACTGGGCATATACCCTGAGAAAACCATAATTCAGAAAGAGTCATGTACCACAATGTTCATTGCAGCCCTATTTACAATAGCCAGGACATGGAAGCGACCTAAGTGTCCATCAGCAGATGAATGGATAAAGAAGATTGGCACATATATACAACGGAATATTACTCAGCCATAAAAAGAAATGAAATTGAGTTATTTGTAGTGAAGTGGGTGGACCTAGAAACTGTCATACAGAGTGAAGTAAGTCAGAAAGAGAAAAACAAATACTGCATGCTAACACATATATATGGAATCTAAAAAAAAAAAAAAAGGGTTCTGAAGAACCTAGGGGCAGGATAGGAATAAAGACACAGACGTAGAGAATGGATTTGAGGACATGGGGAGGGGGAAGGGTAAGCTGGGATGAAGTGCGGGAGTGGCATGGGTATATATACACTACCAAATGTAAAATAGATATCTAGTGGGAAGCAGCCACATAGCATAGAGAGATCAGCTCAGTGCTTTGTGACCACCTAGAGCAGTCGGATAGGGAGGGTGGGAGGGAGATGAAAGAGGGAGGCGAAATGGGGATATATGTTTATGTATAGCTGATTCACTTTGTTATACAGCAGAAACTAACACACCATTGTAAAGCAATTATACTCCAATAAAGATGTTAAAAAAAAAGTAAACACACATACACAATTAGTAGTTAGAATCTTCATCTGTTTACTTTCAGCCCAAGTCTACTTAATTGCTCAGCCTGCAGGGCTCACTTAGATTGAGGAGGCAGTATAAACGTTCTAAATTTGAGGAACAAATGATTTGACACAAACACCTTTTCTTCTTGCTAGTACTCCATACAACTTGTTCAGATCTTCAACACAGATATTTAGTCTCTTGCAGTCCTAACTTCAAAAAGTGTTTTGAAATGTGAATTAATAGACTCTTTTCTTCCCTAGTGGAAATTTTCTTTCCAATATAGAATATTCAGAGAGCAGGAGAGGACAGACCCACAAACCTGAATTTCAGATTATCTATCATATCTGAATCATTTTAGGTCTGAAAATAAATTGCACCACATACTTGGTTAAAAAGCTAATGCAGATTCACTCCTTCGTGATGGGAGGACAAGTCTTCTGCCATTCCTGAAAAAGTTATACAGCTTAACAGAAGTGTCGAAAACAACCATTTCAGCACTCAAAACATTGACCATAGGCTCACAACAAACTGAGAAGTGGTTATTCATAAAAATCACTGAACTATAAGTAAGAAAACCACAAGCCTGTGGTGATTTTCCTGAGGGTTCTGACAAGCTCTCAGCTCTGTATACGCAGTAGTTCAATTAGGGCAAGACAAGATGAATAACTGGAAGTTCACCTGCTGCTGTTGAAGAGGAGCTCACTTGATTTAAAATGTCGTCAGTGAAAATGGTGATTTTAGTGGCACATGAAGAGGGAAGGCCACTGCCTCCACTAGTTTGAAGTATTGTTCTTTTTCAGGCAAGCAACAGACTGTCAGGCAAGCAAGGAATTTTGTGTGTGTGTGTGTGGTATGCGGGCTTCTCACTGTTGTGGCCTCTCCCGTTGCGGAGCACAGGCTCCGGACGCGCAGGCTCAGCGGCCATGGCTCACGGGCCCACCGCGGCATGTGGGATCTTCCCGACCGGGGCACGAACCCGTGTCCCCTGCATCGGCAGGCGAACTCTCAACCACTGCGCCACCAGGGAAGCCCGCAAGCAAGGAATTTAACAGGTAATTCTGGAAGGTGAGACAGCCATGGGGCTAGATGAGATCAACAAGTGTGTTAAACTGACTGAGGGTGATATATGCACAGCAGAAAATGGAGTGGTGCAAGCCACTCATACATCCTTATAAGACAGAACCTAAAATAACACACAGAGGAGACACAAGAGAGCCCAACAGAAAATAAGAGCCAGGAGAAACTTTAAAACAGCATGAAATTTGTACCCCCCAAACCACGAAAAGATCAATAAGTAGACAGAGGAAGCCTTACTGGCTCAAACTATTTGATCACAATCTCTGACCAATAGCTGACTGAAGATGATGAAGCTAAGTAGAAACAGAGGAAAACACCTAGGGAGCCAGGCTTAAAAATAAAGAGAGTTAAAAAAAAAAAAAATGTTAAACAGAGAGATCAGTGGCCATACAGTTTGGGTGAAGGCTCAGTCTAGCTAATTACCAAACACACAAACAAAGAGAACAAACCTCAGGGGAAAAAACTCAGAATCTGAAATTGCTATGCAATATTATCTAACATGTCCAGTATTCAACAAAAAGAAATTATGAGACATACAAAGAAACAAGGAAGTGTAACCTACTGACTCAGGAAAAAAGTAATCAATTGAAGCTACCTCTGAATGTTGGATTTAACAGATAAAAGATGTCAAAAGACCTATTATAAATACATTCAAAGAACTACACATGCTTCACCATGTTTAAAGAACTAAAGTATGACAACAATGATCTACTAAATAGAATATTACAAGGCAATATTACTTAATCAACAGTGGAAATTCTGGTGTTAAGTACAATAATTGAAATGAATAATTCACCAGAGGGATTCAACAGCAGATCTGAGCTCTCAAAAGAAAGATTCAGTGAATTTGAATTAGACCTATCCATTCTGAAAAAAACAGGAAAAATGATTGAAAAAAAAATTAACAGAACCTCAGAGCACATTAAGTATACCAATATAACTATAAAAAGAGTACCATAAGTTGTTAGGGAAAACGCAGAAGACAAAAATATTTAAAATAATAATGCCTGAAAACCAAATGATAAAAAAACATTAACCAATACATCCAATCTCAACAAACTCCACACAGAATAAACTCAAAGAGATTCACAGCTATACATTTTATATGCCAAAGACAGAGAAAATCTTAGAAGCACCAAAAGAGAAATGAGTAGTTCCATACAATATTAACAGCTGACTTCTCATAAAAAACAATGAAGCCAAGAAGCAATGGAATGCCATGTTCAAAGTGCTAAAAGAAAAAAAAATCATCAACCAAGAATTCTATAGCCAGTAAAACTATTTTTCATAAACACATCTCCAGATAAACAAAGACTGAGAAAATGTGTTGCTAGCAGATCTGCCTTATAAGAAATACTAAAAGCAATAAAATGAAAAGGCAACCTACAGAACGGGAGAAAATATTTACAAATCATATATCAGATAAGGGGTATACAAATATACAAAGAATGTGTACAATCCAATAACAAACAGAAACAATCTGATTTTTAAAAGAACAGAGAAACTTAATAAACATTTAGTCCCAAAGAAGACATGCAAATGGCCAACAGGTACATGCAAGGATGCTCAACATTAGTAATCATCATAGAAATGCAAATCAAAACCACAATGAGATAGCACCTCACACCTGTTAGAATGGCATCATCAAGAAGACAAGAGATAAAAAGTGTTGGCAAGGGTGTAGAGTAAAGGGAATCCTAGTACACTGTTGGTGAGAATGTAAACTGGTGCAGCCACTATGGAATATAGTATAGAGGTTCCTCCAAAAATTAAAAATAGAACCATCATCTATATGATCCAGTAATCCCAGTTTTGGATATGTATCCAAAGAAAACAAAAACAGGATCTTGAAGAGGTATCTGCTCTCCTGTGTTTATTGCAGTATTATTCACAATAGCCAAGATATGGAAACAAACCAAGTGCCTTTAAATGGATGAATGAATAAAGAAGATGTGGTGCATATATTACAATGGAATATTATCCAGCTGTGAGAAAGAAAGAATTCCTGTCGTTGGTGGTTCTGGATGGACCTTGAGGGTATTAGGCTAAGTGAAGTAAGTCTGACACAGAGACAAATATTATATAATATTATCAATACGTGAAATGTAAAAAGGTTAAACTTGTAAAAATAGAGTAGAAGGTGATTCCCAGGGGCTTTGGGTGGGGGAATTGGGGAGATGTACTTTAAGAGTATAGGGTAGGGGAACTGGGGAGATATTGTTTAAGGGTACAAACTTTCAATTAGTAGATATCATCAAATGCACAGCATAGGGCTTACAGGCAACAGTACTGTATTACAGACCTCAAACTTGCTAAGAACTTAGACCTTAACTGTTCTCACCACACACACAAAATAATAATAATTATTCAAGGTGATAGAGGTGTTAGCCAACACTACAGTGATAATCAAATCCCAACATATAAATGTATCAAATCAAAAGAAGGGCAGGAGGAAAGATGCTCTCCAGTGAAAGAAGGGAAAAAGTCCTTGAATCTTAACAGCAAATTATACCATCTGGAACCCTTGGCTGAGAAAGAGCTGGTGAAAAGCCTGCCAGAGCTTGCCTTGAAGCCTTGGAAAAGCCAGAAAATAAAATGTCTTGAGGAACCTAGTACCTAGAGAGGAAAGGCAAAGGAGCATCTGTTCTCAGGACAGTTCATAATAACCGAGAACAGTAGGAATGACTTACATTCTAAACAGCTACAATTCTAAACACTTTTCAACTCGCAGTTCATTTAATCATCACAATAAGCCTATGAGGTAAATGCTATTATTATGCTCATTTTACAGATCAAGAAACTATGGCACTGAGAAGTTTGGTAAATTGCCTAAGGTCATCAAGCTAGTAAGTGGCTGAGCTAGGAAACTACCCAAGGCAGTCTGGCCAGAGACTGTTTTCTTAACCACTACATTATACTGCTAAGATATTTAAAATACTTTGTCGTGGTTGTAGAAAATAAAGGAATCTGAAGTTAAGTTAGACAATGAACCAATAAAAGCTGATGTGAATAACTTGCTAACATTGAACCCAGGTGTTCAAGTTTTAAAATCTTAATTTACATTTGGCTACATGTTTGTTCCTTCTTTCCTTCACTTAATTCCCTAATATTGATCAAACATCTACTATGTGCTAGACCCAAGAGATAACAAGAAATCAAAATCTCTGAAAACAAAAGGCTCAGACTTCTATGAGGCCATAAATTGGAAAAGAATTATTATATAGTGTAATTGTTGTATGAGAGATGTACATAAGGGTGGATGGGACTGGAACAGACAGATACACTCCAGACATCTCCAGCAACACAGGCCAAGGACTAGATCATCCAGGATGGCTGCAGCGTATGGTGTCATAGGAAGAGATGGCTTGAAGGTGAGGAGAGAATTCTGAGCAAGGCAGTGGCCTTATCATTTTGTCACTTTATCAGCAGTATGGAGGACGGATGAATTGGGGCAATGGAGGAAGAAGGTACATCTTAGTACCAGGGACAGGGAAAGAGGCAGAAGACAGAAGAACCCAATTCCATTATGATAACACTAAGGATGAAAGATTAAGTCCTCAACTGAGACACTGGAAGTAAAGGGAAAAAGAAAAGAAGATGAAAGAAATTGTGTCAGTTAGTTAGCAGTTAAACAAATACGCTATTTTAATGAAGAAATTTATCATTATAGAGAAAATTAAGCAGTAATCACACACTAACTTTCTACCATGTAGTCCCATAGTAAAGCATGGCATTATTACTGATAGCAACCGAATTACCGGCATAGGCTTAAACCACCTATAAATAGATAAATCTATACTCCTACATCTTTGCCTAACTAGAGAAATAAAAATCACAAAAACATATCTTTTTACATTTTTAGTTTCCTCAGATAGCGCAATTTCTACACAGAGGTTTTAGGAAAGTGCTTCATTTTTAACAAATATATACCATATTCTACTCTAAACTTACATGTATACGTTCATTTAACCCTCTCCCAAACCCTACTAAAGTTCAATACTATTATCCCTGTTTTACATATGAGGAAATCAAGGCTCTGAGAGGTTATGCAAAGTGCCAAAGGTCACTAGATGGTACAGTTAGTTCTGCTGTAACACTTAATTTTGAAAATGTAAATTGATTCCAATGCAATTGATATAGTAGGGAACAGTGTGAATATAACTCACATTTTGTGTTTGCTTATGAGCAAGTGCATCCACAAGAAACATAAGGTAAACGCAGAAAACTGCACCCCATTACACAAGGCCACGGAGGAATACGCCAAAAGCACATGCCTCAAACATTTATCTACCAGCTACCAGTTCACCATGTGAGGTGTGAATCACATCCGTTCACATCTGGTGTCACAACTTCCCTTTAGATTTCAGTAAGCTTCCTTCCATCACTCCAAGAAACTCACAATCTTGCAACCCTTTCCACAGTCACTCCCACGAGGGAATAACGTATTTTGCAATGTAAAGTGTCAAATGTCTTGCAGTATTTAGTTGTTAACCATTTAACATTTAAAAATTTTTAAATATATCACTGACAAGGTTTTGAATATTATGCCATAATCTCATTTTCTCATAAGTCCTGTGGCCTTCGCTGTGTGATTTTGCATAGCATGATGACTTTTTTAGCACCATATATGTTATGGTGCATTATAGCAGAACTAGCTCTTTTGGATTGATATCTGAGTTTGCCCATGTCAGAGTCAATTCTCTTAAGTTAAAGGGGTCTCCCACCTTTATTTATGTACTCACCCCAAACTGTTAGCACACGACGTGCTTTCTGAACATCTTAAACTTCCAATTCTCTTTCACATGTACTACTGTGACTACAGATATTCATTCACCCAATTCTTCAGTCTTAGAATCAACTCTTTTTTTCTTACACCCCACATCTGATCTATTAGTATATCTTGCCAACTACCTTCAAAATATTTCTGGAAACTGACCACTTTTCACATCTCCAAATGTTACTGCCCTATTTCAAGCTACTATCATCTCCAGCCTGGGCTACTACAATAGCCTCCTACCTGGCTTTTCTGCTTACACCTTTGTCCCACCTAATGTCCTTCCTCCACAGTTAGACTGAGTCTTTTAAAACAAACACATCCCTCCCCTAATCAAAGTCCTCCAATTAAAAAACATATATTTAAATAAAATCATTACTCCTGGCCATGGCCTGCAAGGTCTGGCTTCTTTGCCCTTATCCACCAAATTCCTTCTGCCCTTACCAAACAGCCCTCTCACTGTTCCTTGAAGAGTCAAAATATGTTCCCACTTAAGAGCTCTTACCTTCACTATTCCCTAAGATGGGAATTGCTCCTTCCCCAAATATTGGCATAACTCCATTCATATCTCTGCTCAAATATCATCTTTCAGATTGGCCTTTCTTGGCCATCATATTGAAAATATTCACTTCTATTATATGGTATTCCCTTAGCCTGCTTTAATTATTCTTTCTAGGAGTTATCAGTATCAGATATATCATATATCTACTTACTTGCTGTCTATCTCTGCAACTAGAATGTGAGCTTCATGAAAACAGAAACTTCATCTTGTTCACAACTGCAGCCCCAGTGGCTAGAACACTGCCTCAGGCATGGTAGGTATACAATAAAATTTGTTGAATGAATTGCCTCTTAATAAGGACATTAATCGGGACGAAAGAATTAGTCACTTCAATAGGGACAAGAGATAGACATTAGACTATATTTCTCATTAAAGTTGTTCATTAAACAACTTTAGATAATAAAGTATAATAAGTAATGGAATAATAAAGAGAAAACTGATGACTAAACCTTCGTAGGAACTATAATACATTGTTCAATATTAAATGGAAAACGACTGTGTATATTTGTGTTACCAGAGACAGGTCAAAAATTATTGCTAAACATTCACGAAGTACTATATTGTTTGACTTGCCAAGTCCATAGTTCCATAATTAAAATAGGTTTTAAAAGTTCACTCACTCCATTAGGTCTAGTTTTTTGTACTAACATGAGATGGGGATTTTTCTATAACCCCACCCTGTCTAACCATGTAATTCCATGAATCATCCTTCACCATACAAAATGTACTCAGACAATGACTTGTAAACATAAAAATCCTCTATATAATTCATCTACTTGTTGTTAACACGATATGGAAGAGTGTATCCATCACATAAGTTAAACTTCTAGAAAATTCAATTTGATTTCGTCCTCATATTTAGAATAACCTTAGAATAACAGACTTATTTTGAGGAAATAGTGAAGAAGGGAGGAAAAGAAAAGACCAAGCCCAGTGACTTAAAACTACTTTTCTTTTTTAAGCAGCTGGAATCTTGTCCTTAACTGAAATCTTACATCAAAGCCCAACAGGTAAAATTTAAATGGATATATTTTAGGCACAGGGATGGAGGGAAAAGGATGAGTCTGGAAAGAAGAGGGACTTTGAAATCTTGACTGTTTATTCCCCTAGGATTCAATATCCATCTCACTTACTCCAAAGGGGAAAAACTCCAAAGGGGAAAAATGCCTCTTCCAGTCCACGTGCTAGTTTATAGTAAGATAAGGAAATGGAGGTTCAAAGATGACTGCCGGAGTTAATATATAGGTTGAACCATAAATTTCTCATAAATAGTAAGTAGATTTTGCATTACAAATGAGTGATTGAGAATGTTGTTTTTCAATGAATAAAAGCAAATTAAAACAAAAGAAAGACTAAGGGACAAGACTGAGATCCTAGGGTCACTATGAATTGGGGCAATGAAGTCAGCTAGAGGCCAGTATGAGGCATTCTGCTGAAGAGCATCAAAAAAAGTTGCCTTAAACATCAGAGGCCATTCTACCCTCAACTGGGCAATCTTCATTTTCAAAATATACATTACAGCAAATAATTCATCTGACATTCAAATACAATAAGAATAAAGCCAAACTCAGTTTTTATATCTTAAACAATATATTCGTAATTCCTCAGCATGACCTATCTACACTGTAGCCAAAAAAACAAAATAGAACATAGCTTGTCATGAAATGGTCAATAAAACAGATCCCATGGCCAATAATTATATTACCGAGCTACATGGACCATAAAAAAACAGCTCCTTTTGCATATGTAACTTGTTTCCCTCAGTGTCTGAGACTAGCACAGCCAAAGAAACCCACATCCTAAGCCACAGAATAGAGCCACCTGGTCTTGCTCTTATCACAGGATGACAAAATGATTTCAATCCCCTAATGTCATGCAGACATCCTCAACATTTGTATAGTGTTTTTTAACTAACAAAACTGTTGTATCCTTCCTGAGTTCAAGAATGGTCAAAAGGCTCAATGCAAACACTTCTCTGGACAACCTTTATTACCACATTTAAAGGCACAGGCTCAATGACTGACACACATTTCAAAACGCTATCTCCCTTTCCTTTCCCTTTTCTGTTCTGCTACTCACATGATAAAGATTGATTTCAAAAAGTTTCTGGGGGCTTCCCTGCTGGCGCAGTGGTTAGGAATCCGCCTGCCAATGCAGGGGACACGGGTTCGAGCCCTGGTCCAGAAAGATCCCACATGCTGCAAAGCAACTAAGCCCATGCACCACAACTACTGAGCCTGAGCTCTACAGCCCGTGAGCCACAACTACTGAAGCCCAGGAGCCACAACTACTGAAGTCCGTGTGCCACAACTACTGAGTCTGTGTGCCTAGAGCCTGTGCTCCACAACAAGAGAAGCCACTGCAATGAGAAGCCCGCGCACCACAAAGAACAGCAGCCCGCCTCACAACAACTAGAGAAAGCCCGCGTGCAGCAACGAAGACCCAACGCAGCCAAAAATAAAGTAAATAAAATAAATTTATTAAAAAAAGAAAGTTTCTGGGATCTCTGCTTTTAGAAATGTTTAAATCAATGCAGCTTTGCAGTATCCATACATCAATCCAAATAAAATATTAGCAATTTTATGAGCATGACAAGAAGCAAGTTTTTTTTTTTTAGTGCTCCAATTCCATGACAGGGTTACAAACAAGTGTGAGAAAAAAAAAATACATATCATAAAAAAGTATCTAGGACTTCACTACTATATATATTAAAATAATGAATTTTTTGACTTTTGATCAGAAAGATTTTTGGAATAACTAACTTGAAAGAATAATTTGTAATTTTTTTGATTAAAAATGTAATAAGTAATTCTGTGACTTTGTTTTGACCACTCCACACGGCTTGCAAGATGTCAGGGACTGAACCTTGGCCCACGGCAGTGAAAGCACCGAGTCCTGACCACTGGACTGCCAGGGAACTCCCCTCTGTGACTTTTTAATACCATAATTTCTACAGTACTGGTGAAAAAATAACACAGGATTCTGAAAAATATGTTGAAATCAAGATACAAGTGCAAAGAATTTAACCACCATCACCATATACCCTTGATCTCTGCTGATTTGATCAGAGAGCACTAATAAGTAAATGGAATTCCACTTCTAATAATTTTCAATGAAAATGCAATTAGCTGGCAAAAGTAAATTTTTTTTCTGTTATAAACAATGATGAAACCTTCATTTTTCCTTCTTTCACCTTCAAAGGATTATTATTCAATTCTATTATGTTTATATATAACATTGTTTTCAGAAAGGAGTTTTAATAATGTCGTAATAATTTAAAAGGCTTAACAACATATGACTCAGAAAAAGTAATGTCAATTTTTATACTTTAAAATTTCATATTATTTTAAAATGCAGTAATTAAAATCTGTTTCCAAAAATAAACATACAATTTAACATTTTACTTATAATGTATTATAAGTGAAATTCCCTCATTCCAGATTAGTCATCCTCAAACCTGGCTGCACGTTAGAATTACCTAAAGATCTGAAAAACCTACCAATAACAGAACTCCATCCCCAGGATGTTCTGATTCAGTTGGTCTGGGTAGGGCCCAGGCATCGATATTTTTAAAAAGCTTTTTAGGTGAATCTAATATTTAGTCAAGGATAAGAATCACTGTTCTAGGTCAAGACCAGCATTCTAAAACTTAGATATCTAAAATTATAACTTTTTAAAACTATTTAATATAATTATTTTATAATTTCAAGCCCTAACAGTCACTTTTCTGAAATTCTGATCTACATTTATTTTCTAACCTCTGCATTCTTCTTTATCAAATAAAATAAAATGGATTATTTAATAAGGAATCCTCCAAACATCCTTTTTTGATTACTTTATACAGTGTACACATTTATGTATCTAAAGTAGTTCCACAACTGTCATGCAAAATTCTTTCAAAAACTGTCAAGTCATAATACCACTAAAACTTTCTTCATTACTAATTCTTCCTTTTTAAATTGAAGTATAGTTGACTTACAATATTGTGTTAGTCTCAGGTGTACAGCAAAGCGATTCAGTTATAAATATATTTATTTTCAGATTATTTTCCATTATAGGTAATTATAAGATGTTGAATATATTTCCCTGTGCTATACAGTAAATCTTTGTTGCTTATCTATTTTATGTATAGTAGTTTGTTAATCCCATACTCCTAATTTAGCTCTCCCCCTTCACTTCCCCTTTGGTAACAATAAGTTTGTTTTCTATATCTGTGAGACTATTTGTTTTGTATGTAAATTCATTTGTATTACTTTTTAGATTCCACCTGTAAGAACTATCATATAACATTTGTATTTCTCTGACTTACTTAGTATGATATTTTCTAAGTCCATCCATGTTCCTGCAAATGGCAATATTTCATTCTCTTTTATGGCTGAAGAACACAGTGTGTGTGTGTGTGTGTGTGTGTGTGTGTGTGTGTGTGTGTGTGTG
>NW_021700269.1:0-12047 GCF_005190385.1 Monodon monoceros
TAAGATCCCACAAGCTGCATGGCGCGGCCAAAAAGCAAAACAAAACAAAACAAAACATGAATGAACTAAACCAAACAGACACATGTAGGACATACCAATCAACAATGGCAGAATACACATTCTTTTCAAGTACACATGTAACATTTACCAAGTTGATGAGTAAAAGGGGGAAGCTGTTCTGCAGAGAAAGGAAAATGGAGCTGACAAGAAACAAAGAGGAGAGAAGAGCCCGTGGCCCAAGAGAGGGAAATGGAGGTAGTAGACAGCTGCCCCTGTTCCTCTCAGTCTCAGCTGCACTTGATTTCATGTTCTTTGATTCTGCGAGAGCTCTGTTTCCTTGCAATAAACACTGTTCTTTACTTGAGTAACTTTGAATGAGTTTTGTTTTCTTGCAACCAAAGGAGCCATAACTTGAACAATTTCGTGTGTTTTTTTTAATTGTTTCCCAACATTGCACAGCAACTTCTTTAAGGATAATCGCTTTGTTTTATTTCATCTGTATAACACAGCTCACAGTCACATGACTGAATTATATAAATGCTGTTAAGGTTCATAATGAACGAATTCATTAACCTGGTTACTGACACCTCGACCAACACCAGAATCGTGAATTGCTTGTTTTGTCGGCCCTACCGAGTCCCTTGTGTAACATTTTTTTCTCTATTCCCTCTAGCTCTGGTGTGACCAAGACTCTCAGGCTCCCACCCCCTACCCACTGAAGCAGGCATATGGCCCATCAGGCTCTCCCATACAGGATTTGGAATCTAAGTCATTGGATAGTAGTTCCCTAAAGAAAGGTTGATCAGTTTCTGCATTTGAGAACCCTGGAGCTCCCCTGATTCCTTTCGGGGGTCTGATTGTTCAGCTTTTTCTTCAGTCCTAGGGCTGTTCACTAGCCTTCCAAAGACCCCCTTTTCTTATTTAAGTAGTCAGAGTCCACTTCTATTGCTTTCAGCCTGACTCCTCTCTCATGCTTGGTTCCCAAAGAGGCCAGTTTCTTCCCTGGCCCATACAGAATAACTGGAAGAAATTCTTCTTCTGGAAAGAGCAGCTAACTTTGAAGCATGCTATTTTTGAAACAAATAAAATATTTCTTTATTGGTTAGTTGCTCCACTGCTGTCTTCTTTTGTATGTCTCTGATCCAACCTCTGGGCTGCCTTTTCTGCAAGAGGCCTCATTAGTTCTGCCTCAGTTGTTTATATTCAACCTCATCCTCATCTTCTAAGGCTGTCTATGAGTGACTGAGTCATGAACATGAATCTTTAAAGGAGTCATATGTATTTGGGAACCCAGGCAACAGAGGCTAACTTCACTTAGTCAAGTTAACACTTTTTCTACAGCAATATAAAGCAGACTTCATTCTTTGAGTCTGAACGATCTGTACTCAACCTATGAAGCCATCTCCCAGGCTGGAGTCTGGTGTCCCAGTTTCTGATGATGGACCCACTCGGGCCCTTTGGATCAGCATCCCTCCTCAGAGACAAGCCACGTTTAGGGTGTTGGCTCTGATTCTTCCAAGACCTCAAGTTCCAAGGCAGTTTGTCTCCTCTCAGCACTCTGACTCATTATCTTATTTTACTCAAGTACTTAGAATGAGAGCTTTTGGGAAGTGCTCTGTGCAATTATATAAATGAATAGGCACATTTATTTGAAATGTTTTCGGATTTCCTAGAAAGAAATTTTGTGTTCTTTCCCTGACACTAATTTCTGAAACTGGGTAACAGTCCTGGGGGTATCCTTGCCCTGCCCAGGGACTTGCATTTCCAAGGCAATCTAAAACCCAGTCAATAGGTATTCATTCATTTTGCAAATCATTGTTGAGCACCTACTGCATTCCAGGTACTGTACTGAGAGCTGGGTATACAATGAAGAAGAAAACAGACATAGCCCTGCCTTCAAGAGGACACAGTCCAGTGAAGAGAGAAAAAAATAAGCAAATAAATTTAAAAATAATCATACATGAGTAATTAGTGCTATGAAAAAATTAACAAGAAATAGCATTAGGAGGGGACCTTAGATGGGAGAGGGCAGAAGAATCTCCCTGGGACCTGAAGGATAAGTGAGGAGAACTGGAATCAAATAGATGAAATAGCATATACAAGGCCTAGAGCTAGGAAAGAGCTTCATGTGTCTGAGGAACTAAGTGAAGCTCTGTTTTGGACATTTAGACTGAGATGCTTGTGACATATCCAAGTAGAAAACTCAGGTAGATAGTTGGATATGTAGTTCTGGAGTTCAAATGAGAGATTGAGATGAAGATACAAGTTTGGTCATCATCAGCATGTAGACAGTATCTTAGGCCACGAGAATAGATCATTTAGGAAGAGAGTGTAGAGAGAGAAAAAGCCCTGGGAAATACCAACATTTAGACATTGGAAGAGGAAGAGGGTCTATAACAGAGACTGAGAAGAAATTGTCAGAGACATCAGAGGTAGGAAGAAAAGCAATGGTATAAGGTCAGATAAAGGAGTGGTCATCTGGGTCTAAGGCAACTGAGAGGGTAAGATGAGAAAACAAATTATCCATTGAACTTGGCAACATGGAGATTATGGTAACCTTGACACAAGAAGTTTTGGTGAAATGGTAAGGGAAGAGACCCAATTTGAGAGTTTTGAAGAGTGATCAAAGGTCAAACAGTGGAGATAAGTATGTAAACAACTATCTTGAGACATTAAGCTGTGAATGGATGAAGAGAGGTGGGCAGTAATTGGAGAGGGATGAAGGAACCAAAGAAGGACTTTTAGGAGGATAGGATATAATTGGAGGAGTAAAACTTGAGAAAGTGAGAGAGGATGGCAACAAGAGTCCATTAAGGATCCAGCTCCAGGAGATGCTGAGCTGTGAGAGAAGCGACACACTTTCTCCTTTGTTTCAGGAGGGCAGACAGGGAAGATGCCAAGGAATGTAGATGTAGAATAGGGGAGTTCTTGTCTGTTGGTCCTACTTTTTCACTTGGACACAATCAATGCAGGATAATTAGATCAGAGAGAGGAGTGCAGGGATGAAGTAGAAGATTTAAGAAGAGATGTGAAGGTATGAAATACCATCTAACTGGTGGACTAGCAAGTTTATTAGATATAGAGAGAGAATGCTGCACAAGACATTAAAATTATGAATTTAAAGGGACGTTTCTCAGTTTGATTGCGTGATTTTCTCCACCAATATTCTGTTTCTTAAATTCATGTAGGTGGATGTCTAAGTTCATCCAGGCTCAGAGTTTTCCCAAGTGAGTATGACGGCTGCAGAGAGACACACAAGGACTAAAAAAGTGGTGAAAACTATAGATCATGCGGTGGATGCTCAACAGAAGGGACATGTTGACAAGGAAGGTCAGGTTCTGTCTCAGTTTCCAGTCTCTATATCTGTGCTTCCCTTTCCAACCATCTCCCCACAACCACCACACTTTGCATTTGGATCCATTCTTGCGTCTTGATTCTGACTGGAGGCTAAAAGAGAGATCTAACAAGCTTGCAGCCCCACTTCTGGGGTTCAGCCTTTGTCTCCCCTGATTTTCCACATTCAGATTCATTACACACATACTGAACTCCTACATACCCATCATGTGCCCTGATTGAGTTTTCATGTGTTACCCCAGTTCATAGAACTGGGCTATCTACCACCTAGCACCCCTTTCCCAAATCCATGCTCCAGTAAGATGGAGCCCTTCAGACGAGTGGCTAGAGGCCTGCTGACTACTCTCCAACTGCCTCATGCCAATCCTTCCCACCATAGGTATTTCTCTGCCTCTTGCATTACTCGCTCTTTCTAAGGGAGAAGATACTGTAACCGGATTCATTAGAACCTGAAAAATCAATGTACCATATTTTACTAATGGCACTAGAGTCCGGGTGCTTGCTCAGTTTTTAAGGATGATGTTTCACTTCTCATTTGGCCAGTGTTCCTTGTGGCTACCTCGTTTGGTTAAGGGTCTAGTGGGAAGAAGGGTCAGCATCCAGGCATTCCTGTATCCCTGGCCATAATGTCATCACAATAGAATCCAAACCTCACTTTTACCCTTAAGTCATCTAACAACCTATCAAGATTCCTGATTAATAATGTTCATCCTAAATTCTCCACTAATTAGTCCCACCCACTTAATGACATCCCCAGACTTTCGTTCTGACACCCTCTGCAACATTACTGTTACAGATTGAATTGTGCCTCCCCAAAAGGTATGTTGAAGTTCTAACCTCAGTACCCAGAATGTGACCTCATTTAAAAATAGGGTCACTAGAGATCTTACCTAATTAAGATGAAGTCATACTGGAGTAGGGTAGGCCTTTAATCCAATGTGACTTGTGTCATTATAAGTAGAGGAGAAGAGACACAGACACATGAAGGAAGAACGCCACGTGATGACAGAGGCAGGGATTGAAGTACAGCAAGCTGCAAGCCAAGGAATACCAAGGATTGCTGGCAAACCATCAGAAGCTAGGAAGAGGCCAGGAAGAATTCTGCCCTACAGGTTTCAGAGGGAGGATTGCCCTGCTGACACATTGATTTAGGACTTCTGGCCTCCGGGACTATGAGACAATAAATTTGTTGTTTTAAGGCACCCAGGTTATGGCAGCCCTAGAAACAAATTCAGCTATTACCATCACTGTGGTCCCCAGAGACACCTGCTTTCCTGCCAGACTGAAACTTCTCTAAGTGACAGAAGCTAAGTCTGCCTAGAGTTTCTGCTCCCTTTCTGGTGGATGAGCTTTATTCAAAGTCCTAGGTCTCTCCTCTCCTGCCTCAGAAAACCAGGCAGGGCTAGGCTCCATGCTAAGTCAGCCAGCCAAGCACAAATTTGCCTTGGTTTAACAGAGGGTCAACATACCCCAGCCTTAGTCCCAGGAGGGTCTGTTTGGCATGGTGGGCATGGCAACCATCCAGCTGAGGAAGCACTGAGTGCTCCTTCCTTACTAGTAATGCAAGAAAAAGTTCTGGAAGGGACCAGGAAGGATTCACGCTGAGCCTTCGGCACAGTGACCCAGGGAAGATAGGGTCCTTGCGTGCTGGGGTGTTTGCATGAGCTGATGGTGGCACAGAACGAGGAAAGCAGGGATCAGCCAATAGCATGAGGAAGAGTGAGTGATACCATCTCGGATGGAGGTGGAGGGAGGGGCTGTACTAGCCAAAGTGTTTGTGGATTTTAAATACGGTCCACACTGGAGTGAGGGACAGAAATGGGAGTATAGGGATCACTGCCTAATCTAACATGAAGAAGAAAACAGAAGAGCCCCCATAGAGCAGGCAGCTGTTCTGTATCATGTACAGTGCCACATCATGGTGCCAGAGATCTGTCTGTTCAGGTTGGATCCAGGCAATGCTGGGAGAAACAAGATTCAGGTTCTGATCTCCCAAGAAGAGGGCTGCGAAGGCTAGGCATAGGGTCAAGGCTCCAGTCAAGTGGGCTGGGATTTGGGTAAGACCCCTAATCTGAAAGAAAGTGTGTGAAAGGAGGCAGGAAGCCATGAGAGGACCCCCAACAGTGGATGGAGTCCACATAATGAGAAACAGAAAAGCAGGGAATTCTTCAACGTGGTTGCTGCAGACATCCAAGGTTTGCCTAGGCTCATCAAGTCCTGGGTCTTGTTCATTCGACAGATATTTATTGAACCTTTACTATGTTCAAATCTAATTCATGCTAGGAATACAAAGGGAACACAATACAGATTCTTCCCTAGAGAAGCCTGGTCTAGCCAGGAAAACAGACCCATCACAAATAGTTACCACACAGCATGATAAATGGTGTTTTGAGATATGAACAAAGTGCCATGGGAATGCAGAGGGGAGGGACACAGCTCTGCCCAGAGGACTTGGGGAGCAGAAAATATATTGCCTCAGTTTTATGGACCTAGATAAATTATGAAGTAAAAGGAAAACAAATTTTTTTTACAACCTCATACTCTACATCTTCAACCCCATGGTCCGGATTTTATTTCATTCTTACTGTTTCCTGTCCCCTTTGAATTACTGAGTTCAAACTAAGAACAGTCACATATTGGAATTATTCACCACTGTATCATTAAAACATTAATGCTTCATTAAAGTTCGGTGGATTTCTAGATATAAAACCTCCACACTTCAAAGTTTGGTAGTGTTACCTAACCGAACTTGGGTCTGCTTGCCCCACATGCAGCAAAGCCAATCTACTGACACCAGGTTGTGGTGAGGGAAGTACAGCATTTATTGCAGGGCCAAACAAGGAGAAAAGGCAGCTCATGCTCAAAAGACTTGAACTCCCCAATGGCTTTTAGGGAAGGGTTTTTAAAGGCGAGGTGAGGGAGAGGATCGCAGGGTGTGTGATCAGCTCGTGTACATCATTTTGATCGGTTGGTGGTGAGGTAACAGAGTGGTGTTTCAGGAATCTCATTTATAAAGTTTCTGGCTCCAACCAGTCTGGGGTCTATGTGCTAGTGATCAGCATGCAGTCAACTTCTTCCTTCTGGTGGGGATTTTAGTATCTGCCAAACAACTCAAGAATATGGCTTAGGATCTTTTCTATAGCCCTTGAGGCGGAACTAAAGGTCCCTGACTTTGTTTTATGGCTAAACTATTATTATTTTGCCTTGCTTGACTCTTTTACTGTTTCTGCATTTTCTCACTTCTCTGATTAAATTTGCTCTTTGGAACTGGGGGAAGGCCTAGGAGGCCAAAGCTATTCTACAGACAAGAGGCAGGGGACATGAAGAGTCTGTCCCCAGGAAGGCCCCACAGGGTCCTGCTCTGTTTCAATAGTCTTTATCCCATGGAGTCAGATGACAGACCCAGCTGGTGACCAGATGCCATGGGAGGTTGTCACATGGTGACACTTCTCAGGTTATCATGGAGCACTTGGTGAACCTTCTTCTACCTTTCATCAAAATACCAAGATGTAACACAATAAAGCCATGGAAACCATAGCAGTTCCTCTCCCTGCCTTGCTATCTTCACTCCCAAGAGACTTCTCCCATGGCCTCTACTGACTGGACACTGGGCTGTGGCACCACACTCTGGCTAGAGCTGATTGGTCCACTGACAAACACCTGACACAAATTGACCAATCTGATTCTTACTTCCTAGACTTTAAAGTTGCAATACAAAAAAAAGGACTTCCCTGGTGGTCCAGTGGTTAAGACACCATGTTTCCATTGCTGTGGGCACGGGTTTGATCCCTGGTCGGGGAACTAAGATCCTGCATGCTTCAAGGCACAGCCAAAAAAAAAAAAAAAAAAAAATTGCAATACAGGAGCCCTATTCGAGAGCACTTCATCTGGGGAGGTGTGTAAAACTGACAGCCTGTGTTTGTGTCAAGTTTAAGTGGGACAGAGAAAGGCATGCTGCAAAAATGGCAGAATGGAGAGGTTCACTGAGAGAAGCAGATAGGAGAAACCAGGGGAAGGAGAGGGGCCAGGAAGAGGAGAAGACTGCCTTTGGGGCTGATGACATCCACTTCCTATTCAGGTTATCCTAGAGTGGCCCATATGAGTTCATAATCTTTTTTCCTTTGGTGAAGAACAAAGAGTTAACATTCACCCTGGTCTGCCCTTGAGGACCTCTCTTATTTTTATAGATGTAAAGCAGGCAGCCCCAGCCATGGAGAAAAGACACAATGGGACCCTTTTACTTGTTTATAGTGTGGGAGCTCCAATGAGAAAGTGGGGAAATTTGTAACATGGACAGTTTCCAGGATGGAACAAACCCATGCCTTTAACCCATGCCCTCCAAGACTTAAATGGAGGAGTATCTGTGGGGTAGACTTAGATGCCCAGTGACAGTGACAGATGAAGGAATCCCACAGATAAGTTGCCATAGGAGTAAAGACAGGTAGAACTTATGGGTTGTCCTGCCACCCTATTAGGAAAGGGAACAGAGATTGTGGGTCAGTAGGCACTAAAGCCAGGCTGCATCCAGCCTTTTAGGCACTGACTTGAGCCCTATTCTGAGGCCAGGAATTGTACTGAAGAAACCAATTACTGAGTGCTCTAACTTATAGGCTTGAAACATGGAGGCTTCCCAACTAAACCCCTGAGGAATCACAGCAATTGAAGAGGGTTCCACACCAGCATCTACAGTAGAGGTTCACGTGGGGATAACCTGAGAGATGGTTATGCTCCATGAATTATCTCCCACAGTAGAAAGCAGGGCTTTACTGCATTTTCCTAACAACCTAAAAGGTGGGGGACATTGTGCTGACTGGGCCACCCAAGGCGCAGGCTCCACACATTATGGTAGAGGCTGGGTGATACGTTCAATTTGCTAGGGAGCCCTTTCATCGGGCAGTGACCTCCTGAAATGTGTGATGGCTAGGGCAGGTCAGAGCCGAGGTCCTTACCACAGCGACTGGCTTCAGAGCTGGCCCACGGAGGTCCGCTTTACCTCAACGACCAGCACAATTCCACCACAGTCTGCACCAAAATGGGACAAGTGGGGTCCCAGAGCTGCAAGTATAAGCATTGCATGTGTAAAGGGGCAGGCAATTTGCGGCCTAGGCAGGGTAAACTGGATTTCTGGTTTTCCTACTGCTCCCAGCATGGGTGGCACAGCATTCTTCCCTGACACTTGGCCCAGGCATGCTCATCACATCCCACAGTATAAGTCAGAGCGCTCTGACTACCCAGTTCCTCATGCGGCTGGGAACTTTACTTCCCAGCCTCGGGTTTTCGAGAAACTCTTGTGTCCTTCCAATAAATTCTACTTTTTCCTTAAATTAGCTTGCATGGTCCTGTCACTTGCACCTAATAATCCTTGAATAAAGCAGAAACTAAGGTTAAGAGAAGATCATTGCCAGAATCGGGTTGGAAATTTCTCTAATTTATAGAGCTAATTTAAAAAGCAAACATTTGGTATGTTCCTGTTAAGGTCAGATTGAGCTGTGCGGTTAATAACTAAATACGCTGCCCTCTGAACGCAAGGCAAGGAACAGGGGAAAAAGCAGTAGAAAGCTTTGTATGATGCTCTCCATCCCCCACCATCTTCCCCTGGCTTGTGAGGCTTTTATCTACCAAAAATAAGAGAGCTACCGACTGTACTGTTCAATATTTATTTTCTGAGGCAGTCAAATTCATGCTAATTTATTTGCTCCTTTCCCACCAGCCCCCACCATATTCTCTAGAACTGTTCAGAAACTAAAACTCCAAGAATACAATAGTGTTGAGAGTAGAGGGTGCTGCATCCTAGAAAACTGTAAGTGGGGACCGAGACAGACCTCTAGAAGCTCAGTATTCCAGAGCTTAGAGCTTTCCATGTGCTGCATGCAGACAAAATGCAACTGGACTCAGGCTCACGCTTAGACAGAGCCAGGACCTCGGAACAGGAGACCTTCCTCTGCCCAAAGGCAGATGCCCGAAGGACTATGGGAAACTGAGGCTGGAGCAGAGGCTGTGCTCCTCAGACCACACAGCAGGTCGAGATATGCACGGGGCTGGGAGGTGGGGGTGATGCCAGGACCCTTGAGGAATGAGGGCAATCTGTTGGCAAAACGAAAGGAAGTCTAGTTTAATTTCTTCTCACAAATGAACAAACACAACCAGAAAATCCAGTATGAAACACAATGAAGAAATAGACAAAATTATATCTTTGAAAAATTATTTACCACAAGAGACAAAATAAGTTTGTAGAAACCTGCTTGATGTTTCAATACCACGACAGAAGACCTGAGCACTGTAAGGCAGACCAAAAGAACCACAAAGGGAAACCAAGCTAAGATGAAACCTGGGATGCAAAGGGAACTGGATGAAATTTTTAAGGATGTAACAGAACCCCATATAAAACAGCAAACAATTTTAAATCCCTCTAAATGGCAAAATTGACCCACAAAAACCCTCTAATATGTGATTTGGAGGACAAACTCGGGAAAACCTCCAAGATTAGAGGTAAAGGGAAAAGGAGATGAGAATAATGAGAGGGAGGTGATAACCATGGAAACAGATTGAGTATTGAATCACAGAATAGTTGGCACGCACTGCAAGAAGCTAATCTTGAGCTAGCACCTCTGGGACCATTCCAATATACAGGACCACTCTTAGACAAGAGGGGTCTCTTCCCTGGCCCCCACATTTTCTAAAGTTCTGCTTAGGCCCTACTTCTGGCCACACACCTCCCCATGAAGCAGAGTCCACAGGGCCAAGAGGATGAGTCCACCCTCAGCTGGTCCCCTGCTCTGCACCCAGACTGTGTTCTGGGTGCCCTGAATTAAAATCTTTGCCCAGACAGCCTGAGTCTGCTTCCCAGATCTGAGCAGGCCTCCCCCATGGGCACATCCTCCAAAAGTTAGACCCCTCCAATAGTGTGTATGTCCCTAGGCTTGAGTGGTGGCTGAGAGGAACTGAGGAACAGCTTGCAGGGCTTACAGACAGAGCTTAGACATGCATGCTGGGACATCTACTGTGTGCCCGCAATGGCCCTTGCAGTGGGGGTCAGAGTCAGGAACGGGAAGAGAAAGAGAGGGGTCTGGAGGCTGGGAGCCATGTGTCAGCTCTCCCTGCAACACCGTATTCTCAGAACTCAGAGGCTGAGGATTCTAAATTCAAACTGGCCTTCCAGGTGCTTATGAAGCTATCGTTGTTCAGGTAGGAGGGTAGAACGTATTGTATTTAACAGTATTTAACTTTTAAATATGTAAGCATACAGTGTGTGGTCCTCTATTAGTGCTCTACTCTTGCCCCCCGACAGTTTGGGGGGTCGGGGAGGCGGGGCTTGCCAGTCCTTGAGGAACAGCTCCTTCAGGTCCCCTCTACCAAGAAATGTAACCTTTTAGGACTGCCTGTGCAGAAAGCAGCAGCCAGCTTCTTTCACGGAAGAAGGGGAAAAAGGCCTTCTGGTAGGGCACCTGGCTGCAATTAGAACCGGGAGCTGGATCATTGAAACCCAACGGCGCTGCTCTCTCTCGTTCCCTTTGGGGTTACGTTACGAGGGCAACAGGGCCCCAGAGCCAAACACCACACCATGAATGACTGCCTGAGGGGCAGCCAGAGCAGAGGATGCACCTCCACTGCTGCGCCCTGAACATCACCTTCAGGGTAGCTGACCTGCTTCTGCTTTCTCCGCTGAGACTCAATAGCTGAATCCCTAAATGTCCTGGTGCCCAGCCCGTGGCATTTTGCTTCTAGCTTCACAGGTCTGCCATAGCAAAGCCTACCTCCTCCTGCCTGGGAATTTGAAAAGCTGAGTACCATCCCCTGGGCATAATGTTGGGGAGAGCTTCTACTGCTATTTATGGTGACATCTGTGTGTGGCCACCGTAGGAGCTTCTGTGCAAGACCACCCTTGATCCATCACAAGGAGCTGGGAGGGGCAAGGACTGGACGTCTGGACTTGCGTCTATTATTCACAGATGGGTACTTTTGATGGTTTGTTTTATGTGTCAACTTGGCTAGGCTATGATACTCAGCTCTTTGGTCAAACACCAGGCTAGATGTTGCTGTGAAGATACTTTTTAGATGTGATTAACATTTAAATCCATAGACTTTGAGTAAAGCAGATTATCCTCCACACAGTGGGTGGGCCTCATTCAACCAGTTGAAGGCCTTGAGCAAAGACTAAGGTTTCCCAAAGAGGAAGGAATTCTCAAAACTGCAACATAGAAATCCTACCCTACAGATTTCAGATGTGTAGGTCCCTACAGTTGGCGTGCCAGTTCCTTAAAATAAATACTCCCCTGTCTCTATATATGTATATATATGTTCATATACATGTGTGTGTGTATGTATATATATACATATATATATGTATATATATACACGTGTGAGTGTGTATAAAATTGGTTCTGTTTCTCTGTAGAGCCCCGACTAATATAGAACTCAATCATTGCATTCTGACAATGTGCCGGGGGTATTGTTTGTCCCCCAACCTGTATAGTAGGGCACCTTACTTCACCAAGATACACTCAAGTCAGATCAAAGCCCCAGATCAAAGGCCAAGAGTCAATACCATTCTCCAGGCCCACTAAACCCTGTGATGTAAGAACTAAATTGAAACTGGTGTCCTGGCATAAGGCCAGGGAGGCAAGGGGGCCAGGGAGGCAAGAGGGTCAGGGAGGCAAGGGGGCCAGGGAGGCAAGGGGGTCAGGGAGGCAAGG
>NW_021700270.1:0-2830 GCF_005190385.1 Monodon monoceros
AGGGGTGGAACAACTATAAGAGCTTCTTTCCCTGTGAGCACTCCCAGCACTCACTCTATTTTGGAAATTCAAGGAGACTATAAGACTAAAGGCAAAAGGAATTCTACAGAAGCATTATAACCTAGTTGATAAAGATATTTTTCCATGGGGATTTGGGTTAATAGTATTGAAACCACTATAAAGGTATACTGGAATTTAAAATTAAGTAAATGGATGTTGGGAACCATGTTTCTCACTGTTGGAAATGATGGGCAAGTAAGAGGAGAAGACCAGAATAATCAATATGATAATAGATTAGAGTTGGCAACATCAGTATGAACTAGTCATCAGTAGGACACAGAGGAACACATTTATAAATATCTGTATATACTTAGGTTAGTATACACACATATGTTTCCATGTTCTGCCACTGAGAGGACATAAAATATTGGCAACCTAGGAGTAACAGGAAATGTAACACCCATATGTCAGTTGTTGATGTGATTCTTCAAACAATGTAGAACCACAGCTTCTTGGAAAACTGGCTGATTCTAGGGCTGAAGTAGAGAACATACAGATTAACCTTGATCATCTTTTAACGCTAGAAATTAAGGAAGTACTTACAGTAACAACAACAAAATTAACAACATAATGATGGGAGCATGTGAAAGTGACAGATGAACCAACTGAAAGAGCTCTTAATAGCCAAACTTGGAACAATTTAATCAACAGAATAAATAACATATTGTTGAACTATAACCCAAAGTGTAAGATAAATATGCGTAAGTCATATGGATATAAATGATTAAATAAATAAATAAAATAAGGGAACAGAGACAAATATCCTATATGGAACAAGTCCAAATAATTTATGTACATATACCACCCTCAAAAACAGGTAGCACAACTCTCCACTTTTAAAGTTTGGGCTCCACACTGACTTCCTTCATAAAAGTACAATAGGGGAAGGAAAAACAAATAACTTTACAGTAAAGATATCTCACAAACACTGCCTACAGCCAGATGACCAAGGTTAGCATTAACAATGATTAGTTATATTGATACTCTGTACTCCTGATAATTATGTAAAGAAAATGGCACTTTGCCTCTGTTGGCATCCTATTCAGAAACAAACAAACAAGCAAACAAAACCCAGTCTTATCATGAGAAAAATAAAATATCAATTACAAACATTCTATGTACAGAATATCTTGCTAATACTCCTCAAAACCATCATGATCATCCAAACAAGGAAAGTCTGAGAAATTCACAGTCTAGTTGATCCCTTACAAGGAGATAGAACTGCTGAATGTAATGTGTTTTAGATAGGATTCTGGAATAGAAGAAAGACATTAAAACCTAGGAAATCTGAATAATAATAGACATTAGTTAATAATTACATATCAATATTGGTTCATTAATTGTGACAAATTTACCATATTAAAATAAAATGTTAACAGTAGGAACATCTGATGTGAGGTATATAGAATCTGTACTATCTTTACAGCTTTTCTGTAAATTTAAAACTTTTCTAAAATGAAAGTTTGTTTTTAAAAATCCTTTTAATCATATGTGGTAATGTCATCTGGAATTGATTATCTGTCTTATAAAACAGTCCAAACATTTTTTAAAAAAGAGAAGAACAGGTAGCAGAATGAGATACAAATGACTACAAATGCAAGTACATTAATTGTCGAAATGAAAATACAGAGAGTCTAAGATTTGGTCGTCCAAAACTAAAAATCAGCAACTCAAAATGGGATAAAAATAAATAACACATTAGGTAAAAATAAAACAAAACACACACACACACACACACAAACAACAGTCATATTCAAGCACAAAATACAGCTTTTTTGCCCCATAGCAATACTGTAATATATAGAGCTAAACAAGATCAATAATGTTATTTTTAAAACAAGAAAATAATGTCCATCAATAGTGTCACAAAGAGAGCACTCAATATTCCACATGGCCATCTTATCCAGAAGTTCATAACACTTTTCAAAGGTTCAGCTCGACTGATGTTTCCAAGTGCCTCATTGTGTTTACCACTAAGTAAGGAAGGTAGATATCAAAGATGCTTTTTTGAAGTTTAAAAATACCACCAACAGTTACAAAGATTATTGTTATGGAACAAATTCCCCTGCTCCTGTTGTTAGTGTTCAACTCAGAGCACTGCTAATTGTCCCTGAGCCAGGTCAGTCCAAACACAAACTCTACTCTTTGTCACAGCTAACTCCAGGTTCTTGTCATCCCCTGCCCTTTTCCCTACCCCTGTCCTTGTCACATTCATTTTAAAGCCAATGACAATAAGTCATGTACACATTTCATAGAAATGTCATATAAAACATGCAATAAATTATTGAGGTTGGATTTGAATGTACATTTTTTGTACAATGACTAGAAATACCATGAAAATTTAAAGTAAAATAAGAGAGAGATCAAGATGATGGAGGAGTAGGAAGCAGAGTTCACCTTCTTCCATAGAAACATTGAAAATACATCTATTAGTGGACCTTCACACAGAAGAGCTAGTGAGTGTCAACAGAAGACTTCAGATGTCTGAAAAGACAAGAAAACCTCCACGTAACCACGTCAGAAAAAGATAAAGAAGGAATCAGGATGGGGCCTGCACCCCAGGGAGGGAGCCATGAAGGAAGATAGGTTTCTGCATCCAGGGACATCTCCTCACCAGCAGGGAGATCATCCTGGATGGAGGGGGAACTTCAGAAGGCAAACCCGAGAGTAATCTGCATAGAGGGTTGGCACTGCCACCCTGCACTCCTCAACATGAGATACTCCTCTGTCAGTGTGGGTGGGGGTCAGGTGCTGAAGCTCAGGCACTGGA